>NW_025400076.1:0-1655 GCF_016433145.1 Gracilinanus agilis
ATGTTTCAATCATATACCCATTTTGACCTTATTGGTATAGAGTGTGAGATATTGATCTGAACCAAATTTTTGCTGTACTACTTTCCAGTTTTCCCAGCAGATTTGTCAAATAATGAGTTCTTAACCCCAAAGCTGGGATCTTTGGGTTTATCAAACCCAAATTTTGCTGAGGTAATTTACCCCAGATCAGTTCCATTGATCTACCCTTCTGTTTCTTAGCCAGCACCAGATTGTTTTGAGGATTGCTGCTTTATAGTAGTTTAAGATCTGGTACCACTAGGCCAACCATTCTTCACACTTTTTTTTATTAGTTCTCTTGATATTCTTAATCTTTCATTCTTCCAGATGAATTTTGTTATAATTTTTCTAGTTCCATAAAATAGTTTTTTGGTAGTTTGATGGGTATGGCACTGAATAAGTACATTAATTTAGGCAGGATTGTCATTTTTCTTATATTAGCTCTGCCCACCTATGAGCAATTAAAGCTTTTCCAATTATTTAGATTTAATTTTATTTGTGTGAAAAGTGTTTTGTAATTGTGTTCATATAATTCCTGTGTTTGTATTGGCAAATAGACTCCCAATTTTTTTTTTGTCTAGAGTGATTTTATTTTATTTTGTTTTGTTTCATTTTGTTTTTTAGGTTGAACTCTTTTCTTATTTTAGTTATAATTTTAAAATTTGTTTCCATGGCTACCTGGTTCTTGTTATTTTCCTCCCCTTTCCCCTCCCCCCCAAAGTTGGCAAGCAGTTTCACTGGGTTATACATAAATTATCATTCAAATTATATTTTGATATTATTCATTTTTGTAATAATCTTTTAAAACCAAAACCCCAAAACATATACCCATATAAACAAATGATAAATTATATGTATTCTTCTGGATTTCTACTCCCATAATTCTTTCTCTAGATATGGATAGTATTCTTTCTCATAAATCCCACAGCCTTGCTCTGGATTCTTGCATTGCTTTTAGTAGTGAAGTCTATTATATTAGATGGTCCCACAATGTTTCAATTACTGTGTACAATGTTCTTCTTGTTCTGCTCATTTCACTCCACATCAGTTCATGTAGGTCCTTATAAAAATCGAGCACTTTTAATTCCTGTGTTCATCTGGGTAGATTGCCAAATCTTTTATATTGTCTAGAGTGATTTTTTTTTTATTTGTTTTTTTAAAACCCTTAACTTCTGTGTATTGGCTCCAAGGCAGAAGAGTGGTAAGAGTGGGCAATGGGGGTCAAGTGACTTGCTCAGGGTCACAAAGCTGGAAAGTATCTGAGGCCGAATTTGAACCTAGGACCTCCTGTCTCTAGGCCTGGGTCTCAATCTATTGAGCTACCCAGCTACCCTCTCTAGAGTGATTTTAAATGGAGTTTCTCTTTCTAACTTTTTCTGCTGAATTTTGTTGGAAATATATAGAAATACTGATGATTTATTTGGGTTTATTTTGTATCTTGTAACTTTTCTAAAGTTAATTATTTCAACTTGTTTTTTGGTTGATTTTCTAGGATTCCCTAAGTATACTATCATATCATCTACAAAGAGTGATAGTTTAGTTTCCTTATTGCCTACTTTAAATTCCTTCAATTTCTTTTTCTTCTCTAAATGCTAAAGCTAGCATTTTTAGTACAATGTTAAATCATAGTGATGATA
>NW_025400077.1:0-3386 GCF_016433145.1 Gracilinanus agilis
GGTTTTACTATCTATTTCCTTCTTGAGCTCTGCCAGTTTCTCCTTTATGAATTTGTACCCTATACCACTTGGTGCATACATATTGAGCAGTGTTATTTCCTCATTGTTTATACTGCCTTTAATCAGGTTGTAATGACCTTCCCTGTCTTTTTTAATCATATATATTTTTCTTTGGCTTTGTCAGAAATCATAATAGCCACTCCTGCTTTCTTTTTCTCATTTGATGCCCAAAAGATTTTGCTCAACCCCTGAACCTTAAACTTGTGTATGTCCACCCGCCTCATATGTGTTTCTTATAGACAACATATGGTAGGATTTTGGTTTCTGATCCACTCTGCTATTTGCTTCTGTTTTATGAGAGAGTTCATCCCATTCACATTCAGAGTTACAATTATCAGTTGTGCATTCACTGAAATTTTTGTATTCTCCCCCGGACCCACTCCTTCTTCTTCCACTATTTTCTTTTAAACCAGTGGTTTGCTTTGAGCCGGTATCCCTTATCCCCTCCCTTGATTAACTTCCCTTTTTACCCCCTCCCTTATTATTCCCCTCTTTTTATTTTTAAAGGCCTAATGGATTCCCTCCCCCTTCTTCTCCCCTCCCTTTTTTGACCTCCCCACTCCCCTGCTCCCCTTGGTTTATCCCTTCTGACTTTCTCAATAGGTTTAGATAGAGTTTTTTATCTGAATGGATAATAAAGCTACTCTTCCCTTTCTGGGTTGATTACACTGAGAGTGAGATTTAAATATTACCTCTTAATGCTCTCTTCTTCTCCTTCTTATAATAGTATTTGTCCCCTCCCCTTCCCATGCCCTCTTTGTGTGTAATAAAATATCTTATTTTTCTTATTTACTCAAGTTTCTCTTGGTGTCCCCTACTATTCACCCCCCTCTTTCCCATCCCCCATGTCATCTTAGACCATTTAGTATTCTGTCCTCTCCCTATAAATTATTCTTCTGATTGCTATACTAGTGAATAATATAATAGTGAGAAGAGTTCACTACAGAGAATTATACATAGGATTTCTCCACATAGTAATACAGATAATTAGATCTTATTTAAACCCTTAAAGAATCAAGTTTAAAAAATTATGCGTTTTCTTTCTTTTCCCTCTGTTTCTTATTTACCTTTTCATGTTTCTCTTGATTTTTGTGGTTGGGTATCAAACTTTCCATTTAGACCTGGTCTCTTTTGTGCAAAAACTTGGAAATCTTCAATTTTGTTAAATGCCCATACTTTCCCCTGGAAGTATCTAGTCAGTTTTGATGGGTAGTTGATCCGTGGCTGAAGTCCCAGCTCTCTTGCCTTTCTGAATATCATATTCCAAGCTTTGTGGTCTTTTAGAGTGGAGGCTGCCAGATCCTGCGTGATCCTGATTGGTGCTCCTTGATATTTGAATTGTCTCTTTCTGTCTTCTTGTAAGCTTTTTTTCTTTTACTTGGAAGCTCTTGAATTTGGCTATTATATTCCTGGGTGTTTTCCTTTCTGTGTCTAGTGTAGAGGGTGATCTATGGATACTTTTAATGTCTATATTGCCCTGTTGTTGTAGAACTTCTGGGCAATTTTGCTGAATAATTTCTTTTAGTATGGAGTCCAAGTTTCTATTAATTTCTGCTTTTTCTGGAAGACCAATGATTATCAAATTATCTCTTCTATACTGGTTTTCTTGGTCTGTCACTTTCTCATTGAGATATTTCATGTTTCCTTCTATTTTATCAGTCTTTTTTCTTTGTTTTATTTGTTCTTGTTGTCTTGAGAGATCATTAGCTTCTAATTGCTCAATTCTAGCCTTTAGGGACTGGTTTTCAGTTATAATCTTTTGGTTTTCGGCTATAATCGTTTGGTTTTCCTTTTCAATCTGGTCATTTCTGGTCTTCAATTGACTTGCCTCACTTTCCAATTGTGAAATTCTGCCTTTTAAAACTGTTATTTTCTTGCCAGATCTTTTCCATCTTTCTCAACATCTCCGACTTGAACTCTTCAATAGCTTGTGACCAGTTTTCATTGTTTTGCGAAGGTTTGGGTATGATTACTTGTTTGTCCTCCTCTGTTGTCTGGATTTTCTCTGTGTAAAATTTGTCGAGTGTTCCAGATTTCTTCCTGATGATCTTTCTCCCCTGAGCTTCCCGATTTTGGCTTGTCATTGTTAGCCCAGTGCCTTCTGGGCTTTATCCTCACACTCAGGGTCTGTCTGAGCTCTCTAAGCTCCCAAGGTTTCAGGTCCCTTTATTCTGGGGGTAGAGCCTCCTGGTTGTCCCTGGTCTGCCCCTCTGCCTAAGTCTCCTTCAGCAGTCTCAGGGTGCTGCTTCCACAGCCATGCTCCCATCTGCCCAGGGTCCCCACTTGAGGTCCAAGCCTGCCCTTGAGATCCTAGTCCATGTCTAGGGCAATGCTTTCACCCATGCAGATGCTCAGGAAAGTCCGTGTGCATTCTTTAGCCTCTTTGGGTCCTAAGTCTTGCTGCTCTCAGGAAGAAGCCCTGGAGCTGCCAGTGACTTAATGGGTGCCCCAAACCTGCTTTACCTCTTGTGAGCTGGCCTTGGAGCTGTATGTGGTGTGGGGGGTAGGGGAGGGGCTTCTTCCTTTCGTGTTTTAGTGAGAGCTCTTTCACTCCTTTATAGCGTGGAAATGCCCTGATTCCACATACCTTCAATGCTGCGCCCTGTTGTGGGGTCCCTTCGTTCGTGAAGATTTATTTTTATGTACCCTTGTGGTGTCCTGTATGCTTCGGTTAGGAGAAATCAAGCTACTGCTCCTTACTCTGCCGCCATCTTAACTGGAAGTCTAAAATATTGAGGCATATGGTTTTTCACAACTATGCCTCACTTAAATCCAACTCACTTGCAAATCAAGACATCACCATGGGATGTCAATGATCTTCAAAAACAAAGAACTAACAACAACAGCAACTGAGACATAAATAACAGCAATGCAAAGTTGGACTACATTCATTGTCTAGAGATTTAAATTTACAGTGTGAGCATTTACCCCTCAGAAATTAGCAAATGCTACAAATAAGAGCTGGATTTTTTGTTTTGTTGACTGTCCAGAAGCTGATAGAGAGCATGTTAACAAAACATATTAAACTGAAAAACAAAACAAAAACAAACAAAAAAACCATTAAGAGTGCTAGTTCTTGAGTCAGATAATCTGGGTTCAAATATTGCCTCTGGAGCTCATTACCTGTATGACCTTGAGAAAATCATTTATCATTCCTGTATCTCAATTTTCTCTTCTGTAAAGTGGATGGAGGGTTGAATTAGATAGCCTCTCAGATCCCTTCTAGTGCTAAATCTGTGGTTCTACAACAAGGTTCTACAACGACAATCCAGAACATTTATCTAAAAGTTTTCATTCTTCCTGCTTTTCACTTCAGCCTTTTGGGA
>NW_025400078.1:0-1079 GCF_016433145.1 Gracilinanus agilis
GTTATTTTCTTGCCAGATCTCTTCCATTTTCCTCAAAATCTCAGTTTTGAACTCTTCCATAGCTTGTGAGGAGTTTTCCTTATTTGAGGAGGGTCTGGATGCTTGTTTGTTCTCCTCCTCTGTTTGCTCGGTTGTCTGGATTTTCTCTGTGTAAAAGCTGTAGAATGTTAAAGACTTCTTTTTCTTGTTGTTAATCTTTCTCTTCTGAACTTCCTGAGACTGGGTAGCCATCGTTAGCCCAGCAGCTTCTCAGGTTTATCCTGGCGCTGAGGGTCTGTCCGCGGTCTTTTGGCTCCTGAGGTCTGAGTTCTGTTTTTTTTCCAAGGTCAAGCCCCCTGTTGGACCCCCTTGCTTGATCCTCTGCTGGAGGTTTCTTTACAAGTCTCAGGGTGCTGCTTTCACAGTCGTATACCCGTCTGCACTGGTTCCCCACTCAGGGTTTCAGAGCTTTGGCGCGTGGCTGTGTTTGCCTCCACCCACGCCCCCGCACTCTGCGCCCTGTGTCCGCTCTCTGCAGCCTGCTCCCGCGCTCAGATTTTGTGTGCGTTCGTTAGCTTTTTGGGGTCCTAAATCTTGCTGCTCTCAGGAACAGGCCCCGGAGCTGCCAATGACTCGATGGGTGCCCCAAACTTGCTCTATTTCTTTTTATCTGGCTTCGGCGCTATAGGTGTTGTGTGTGGAGGGGGTGGGGTGGTTGCTCAGCCCGCGATTTAGTGAGAGCTGTTTCGCCCCTTTATAGCATGGAAATCCTCGATTCCACGTACCTTCCACGCTGTGCCCTGTTGTGGGGTTCCTCCATTCTTCTGGACTTGTTTTTATGTCCCCTTGAGGAGTTTTGTGTGTTTTGGTCAGGAGAGGTTAAGAGCTGCTTCTTACTCTGCCACCATCTTAACCCGGAACCCTGAACATTCACTTTTTGACAATACAGATTGGCTCATTCCCTTAATTTATGCTCCTAGTCCCCTACAGAACTGAGTCAAATGACCTCCCCAAGGTTTCCCAAGTGGAATGCTTCATAAGTATGATATCAGCCCAGGCACTCCTGCCTTTGCAACAAGTTCTTCATTCACTACTCCCCA
>NW_025400079.1:0-1673 GCF_016433145.1 Gracilinanus agilis
GTTTCAAGGTAGAAGAGCAGTAAGAGCTAGACCATGAGGATTAAGTAATTTATCTAGGGTCATACAGTGAGGACATATCTGAGGCCAGATTTGAACCTAGGACTTCCTGTTTCTAGGCCTGGCTCTCAATCTACTCAGCTACCCAGCTGCCCTACATTTCCTTATTTTAGAAGAAACTGAGGCCTAGAGAAATTGTGATTTCTCCAAGGGCCACATAGGTACTAAGCAACAGGACTAGGATTTCAACCCAGGTCCTCTGCTTCTAGAAGCATTTTTCAAATATATCTTTAAGCAGAACAACAAGAACAATAGTAATATCTTATATTTCTATAATCATGCCATCATTAAGCAGTTATAAAGGGTCTACTATGCAGTGGGCACTGTATTAGGTGGTAGGGAAATACTTTTTTTGAAAAAGAAACTATTGCCAAGGAGTTTACATTCTAATGGGGAGATAGCAAGCACATAAACAAGGGCATATAGAATACATAAATTTGTGCATGCATGTAAAGAGAATAAATACAAAACAGTATAGCACCAAGGGCTTTGGGGGGAGGATGCTAGTAGTTGGGGGAGCAGAAAGGCTTCATGTAGAAGGCAGTGCTTGAATTGTGTCTTTTTTTAACCCTTACCTTCCATCTTGGAAGGTATACAATATACAATATACAAACTGTATATTGGTTCTAAGGCAAAAGAGTGGTAAAGGTAGGCAATGGGGGCCAAGTGACTTGTCCAGGATCACACAGCTAGGAAATGTCTGAGGTCAGATTTAAATACAGGACCTCCCGACTCTGGGCCTGGCTCTCTATCTACTGAGCCACTCAGATGCCCCCTTGAATTGTGTCTTCAAAGAAGAGAGGGATGCTATGAGGGGGTAGGGAGGAGAGAGTGCATTCCCAGCAAGGAGCACAGCTAATGCAAAGACAGGGAGATGAGAAATGGAGCCATACATGGGAAACAGAAGGAAAGGTAGATTGACCAGATAGCAGACAGATAGTAGAAAGAACTAATGTCCAGTGACACTGGAAAAATTGATTGACTTTACAAGCCACACAGAGGAAGGGCAATAGGGAGCTCCTCTTATGGTCAAATCTGTGCTTAAGGAAAACAACTTTGGCAGCCCTGTGTAGGATGGATGGGAGGGAGAGAGATTTGAGGTAGAAGAACCTTGAAGAAGCCAATTGTAATCCTCTAGGTGAGAGGTGAAGAAAGCCCAAGCTAAAATGATGGTTTGTGTGATCAGAGATATCTTGGATGACAACCACTGTGGGGAATTGTGAGGGGATTCCTGATCAGACCTTGGGTTGAACCAAGTGGAAAATGAAGGACATCCCTTCAGTGGGGAATGGCCGAACAAACTGTGGTCTATGATGGTGATGGAATGCTATTGTGTTGTTAAAGAATGATGAAAAGGATGATCTCAGAAAGAGCCAAGAAAGACCTCCATGAACTGATGCAGAGTGAAACCAGCAGAACCAGGAGAACATCATACACAGTACCTGCAATATTGTTCGTCCTCATTCCTAAGCTTCTAGAGTGCAAGGACTGTTTTGTTCTCAATATCCCTAGCACCTGGTATGGTGTCTGGCATATAGGAGGCTTTTTCAATTAAAGAAATACATTGGTAATAAGTTAGTTGATTGATTGATTAAATTGATAAAATGAAGACTCCA
>NW_025400080.1:0-1884 GCF_016433145.1 Gracilinanus agilis
CCTTTCTGATTCCTTCCCCTCTTCCTCCCTCTTTCCCCCCTTTCATTTTCCATTACTTTCTCCCCTCCTTCTTGGTCTTTCTGTTAAGGGGTTACAACTTCATGTTGTGGGGTACCATGGTGAACCCCTGGGTTTGGGAAGGATACCTTTAGCAAGGATGCAAGACTCCAAACTTAGCTTAAAAATGAAAAGAGAAATGTATTAATTTGGAATGTAATGTTGAGAATGGCCAGGAGAAGAGCAAGGTGGAATAGCAAGGTGGAACAGCTAGATGGGGAGCTGTTCCTTGGGGGGAGGTCAGCATGGATGGAAAAGCTGTCTCCCCCAGTAACAGCATGAATGGACCAATGTTCCCAAATGCTTCAGTTTAGGGTTTTTATACTCTTTACAACAGTGAGGATGTGACTAGTGTGGTAACCACTGAGGCATTGGGTGGGGGTTTTGGTCTGCCTGAAGACATAGAGGGTGACCCTCCTAGTTCAGAGGACAGATGGATGTCTGAGATGCAACCTGATGAGATCAAGGTATAGCCTGAGGTGCATCTCCATATCCGTTTCAAACTAAGACTAATCTCAGGGCCTACAGGATCTATCAGATGTTCTTGGGTTAGGAGTGACAAGGACAGAAAGGAGCAGGGAATTTCCCAGTTTATAGTTTGCCTGGCTTAAAGGATTCCATCTTGCCATCTCTGTGCAATGCCCATATCAAACAGAGGATCAACACAAGCAGCCATGAGGTATGAGAAACCCTGTAACACTGAGTGGAAGATGGATCACAGATAAGAGACACTGGGTAAAAATCTGGGTGAGAGAAGATGAGATCAAATGGCTCACAGAGTTAATAAGCATTGATTAGCTATTTAATGTGTTATAGGTTGCATAGCACTGGGAATATGAATACAAGAAGAAAGAAAGATAGTCCCTGCCCTCTAGGTTCTTAAGTTATTTTGGGAAAAATCATCATAAAAACTTTGAAAAGCATTTTAGGGTGCTTGGGGGTGGGGAGGGGCACTGGTAGAAAAAGCCTGGAGTACAGCCTGGAGAGGAATAATAAATGGCTGAAGTGGGCCTGGAAAGAGACATCTAATCAGAGGGAGAGGCCCCAGAGGTTGAGGTACTTCTAAGGTGTAAATTCAAGAGCCAGAGTGCAGCTTCAGGCTGAAGAGCTGAGACATGGTAGAGAAAGACCAGAATGAAGAGAAGCTAAGAAAATGAGGTGAATGGCATACATTTTAGTGGTAGTAGTAACAAGATTTGGAAACTAATTAGGTATGAGGCCTAAGACAGTGCAGATCATTAAGGTAAGTCACATCAACAAACATTTATTAAGTGCCAACTATCTGCCAGATTCTATGCTTTGTGTTTGGGATAATGATAAAAAAGGAAAGAAAGAATAGAAAAACATTCCTTGTCCAGAGGATCTCACAATGTAATGAAGGAAGACAGAAAAAAATGGAAGCTTAAGAGTAGGAGGCATATGATTCATTCCTCTGCTGGAGAAGTCAGAGTATTCACAACGCAATGCCTCCAGTTGAGAAATGAGTCCCCAGTTTAAATGGTGATTTTATAACACATGGCTCTACCTTCATAGGTATCATTAGTTAATAGCCAGGCAGATAGACACACAGATAGGGATGGAGGAAGAGAGACATGGTCAGAGAATACCGAGAGACAGAGAGTAAGCATTTACTAAATTCTATTTAAGTAAGCCAAGTAAGGGACTAATGACTGAGTTTTAAAATATAAGCAATCAAGAAATGAATTCTCTGACATCACTGAGCTTACATTCTTTGGGGAAAGAGGTCACATGAATGAAAGCTGTAAGGGATAGAGTAGGTTATGATTTAGAGCTGGTAGCCACCATGAAATTCAGAATTATGAAAAG
>NW_025400081.1:0-1507 GCF_016433145.1 Gracilinanus agilis
TCCACTGGGTTATACGTATATCATTGTTCAAAACCTATTTCCATGTTATTCATATTTGCAGTAGAGTGATCTTTTAACATCAAAACCCTAATCATAAGGACCCCAGGAGCCAGGAAAAGAGTACGCAAGGCTCCCACCTGGAGCCAGGCCTCTCCCACCTGGAGCCAGGAAGAAAGGACTCAAGGAACCAGGCTCCCCACCTGGAGCTAGGAAGAAAGGACCCAAGGAACCAGTCCCCCCAACCTGGAGCCAGGAAGAAGGGACCAACCCCAGGAGCCAGGAAGATAGCACCTCAGGAGCAAGGAAGAAAGGACCCGAGGACCCAAGACTCCCACCTGGAGCCAGGAAGAAAGGACCCAAGCCTTCACCATAAAGTAAGAATTTCCTTGGGGGTCAAGACTCCCCTTGCACTTATGCATTCTAGTGGAATTGAGACATCAGGACCTGAAATCAAGGAACAGAATATTCATTCCTTTGAATCAATGTAGGCAAACAATCTGCTGGGTGTCAGGAGAGACTAGCATCCCATTCAGAGTCAAGAGCAGAAATCATTTAACTTCGAATGAAGATACCTAAGCACTCCACTTAAGTCAAGAGCAGCAAGCTTTCCATAGTAAGTCAAGATACAAGAATCTCAGTGCAAGTCAGGAGCAATTAGTAGTGAACAAATTCCTCTTGGTAAGTATCTATTCATATGTTGCCCTTTTTTGGATACCAGTATTCCATTTAATTATAGGAGTTGTAAGGAGAAAGAATGCATCTCACTTGAAGACGGGATGTAAGCTTTCCTCTTGGTGCAATGAGATTCAATGATCCATTCCTCTTTTCTCTTGTTTCTTGGAGAAGTAAGTCTTGCCCATTCCATAGCGAAGTAAACATAAAGCTTGTGCTTACCCAGAAGCAGATGTTGTCCATTGCCCTGTACTTGGAGACTCAAACATTCCACATAGATTCAGGATTAATAAGCATTGCTTTTTGGGGTTGAGAAACAGATGCCTTCCACCTGGAAATCAAGACTAGAAAGCATCCCTTGGAAAATTAGCAGGCTCAAGTCTTTCTCCTGGAGATCAGTGAACATTTCACTTGAAGTTAGAAGATATGATCCCTTAAACTTAGAGGAGTCAGGAACAAGAAACATTCCACTTGGAATCTAGTCTTCCCCTGGGAGTGTGGATTAGGAAACATTCCATTTGGAGCCAGGATGCAAGATTCTTATTAGAAATCATGAGTACATAGCTTGAATTAAGATTGAACATTGTTTTTGGAATCAAGAAAGATATTCTATTGAGAGTCAGGATCACCAAGTAGTACTTGGAGGGAAGAGAAACAAGACTAATTGGAAGTCCAGAACAAGAAACATTCCACTTGGAGCCTGGAGACAGGCCTTCCTCTAGGAGTCAAGACACAACCCTTCCGCTAAGAGTTAGGAAGAAGAAATAACAAGCATTGCCAAGTCAAATACAATCCTTCCTCCTAGAATCAAGAGACATGAGCCTTCTACTGGGAT
>NW_025400082.1:0-1149 GCF_016433145.1 Gracilinanus agilis
TTAACATCAAAACCCTAATCATATCTCTATTGAACTATGTGATCAATCATATGTTTTTCTTCTGCGTTTCTGCTCCCACAGTTCTTTCCCTGAATGTGGATAGCATTCTTTCTCATAAATTCCTCTGTATTGCCCTGGATCATTGCATTGCTGCTAGTAGAAAAGTCTGTACATTCAATTGTGCCATAATATATCAGTCTCTGTGTACAATGTTCTCCTAGTTCTGCTCCTTTCACTTTGCATCAGTTTCTGGAGACCTTTCAAGTTCACATGGAATTCCTCCATTTCATTATTCCTTTCAGCACAATGTTATTCTATCACTCTCAGATATCACAATTTATTCAGCTTTCCTCCAATCAATGGATATCTCCTCATTTTCCAATTTTTTGCCACCACAAAGAGCACAGCTATAAATATTTTTGTACAAGCATTTTTCCTTATCTCTTTGGCGTACAAACCCAGCAGTGGTATGGCTGGGGCAGAGGATAGGCATTCTTTTAAAGCTCTTTACACACAATTCCAAATTGCCCACCAAAATGGTTGGATCAATTCACAACTCCACCAACAGTATATTAGGGTCACAATTTTGCCACATCCCTTTCAACAGTTATCACTTTCTTTGCTGCTATATTTGCCAGTCTGCTAGGTATAAGGTGGTATCTCAGAATTGTTTTAATTTGCATTTCTCTAATCAAGAGGGATTTAGAATACTTTTTCATTTGCTTATTGATAGTTTTTATTTCTTTATCTGAAAACTGCCTTTTCTTGTCCCTTGACCATTTGCTGATTGGGGAATGGCTTGATTTTTTGGCAAATTTGTGGTAGTTTCGAGTCTACATCCCCAATCATGCCCACCTCAACCCATGTATTCAAGCAGTTGTTTTTTTTCTGTTTCCACTCCTGTAGTTCTTCCTCTGAATGTGGGTATTGTTCTTTTCCATAAGTGCCTCAGAATTGTCTTGGGTCATTGCATTGCTGCTAGTATAGAAGTCCATTACATTCTATTTTACCACAGTGTATTGGTCTCTGTGTACAATGTTCAGCCATTCCCCAATTGAAAGGCATACCCTCATTTTCCAGTTTTTTGCCACCACAAAAAGCGGGGCTATAAATATTTTCATACAGGTCTGTTTAAAACCACCCTAGACA
>NW_025400083.1:0-1704 GCF_016433145.1 Gracilinanus agilis
TAGAATGTAATGGACTTCTGTACTAGCAGCATTGCAATGATCCATAATAATTCTGAGGGACTTATGGAAAAGAATGCTACCCACATTCAGAGGAAGAACTACAGGAGAGGAAACACAGAAGAAAAGCAACTGCTTGAACACATGGGTTGAGGCAGACATGATTGGTGATATAGACCCGAAACAACCACAACAATGCAACTCTCAACAATTTGGAAATGTCTTGATTGATGACACATGTTAAAACTAGGGGAAATGTGCATTGGCTATGAGGGGGTGGTGCAAGGAGGTCAGGGCGTGAAGGGGAAAGTAAGAACATGAATCATGTAACCATGATAACTTTTCTAAAAAATAAAAATTATTTTAAAAAAAGAAGTCTTTTTGGTAAGAACAATGATGAAACAAGAATTGGCATTAACACCATTATCATTATTATGACATATTAAATATTATATTATTTTTAGCTATAGCTAAATATTAGCTATAGTGCTATAGCTAAATGCTAATTATAGCAATAAAATAGCTATTGAAATGCTAGCTATACCAATAAAATAAGAAAACAAATCAAAGATATAAAAATGTAAAAGGAGGAAAGAAGTCTCACTTTTTGCAGAAAATATGATGATATAATTAGAGAACACTAGAGAATAATTAAATTCTTATTGAAACAACTTTAGCAATATTTCAGGATATAAAAAATCCCAAACAAATAATCAACATTTCTATATCTTAGAACAAAAGTGAGTAGGAAGAAATGGAGAGAGAAATGCATTTTAAATGAGGGCAGGCTTTATAAAATACTCTACATTCTGCCTCCTGATACAAACCCAGGGAATATATTTACATAATTGATTACAAAACACTTTTTGTACAAATTAAGATAGATCTTAACAACAGGAGAAAAATTAGTTGCTATAAGCAACTAATAAGACAGATTCGGTATAATAAAAATGGCAATTTTATCAAAATTAATTAACTTCTTTAGTGCCATTCTAAACAAACAACACCTTATGTTATTGTCTTGGAAACCATAATAACAAAATTGAAGCAGCAAAAGGACAAGAAACGTGAGGGAAGATAGCTTAGCAGTACCAGATTTCAAACTGGTCTACATAGTACTTTAATGAATATCTTTGTACTTACCTGATTGAGCCCTCTATTCTCACTTTCTCCAAATATGGAATCTCAAAAGCTATTTTTGGGTCTGGCCAGTTTTTCATTTTGTTAGAAGACTGCAATTTTATTTCCCTGACTGTGATCCATAATTTTACAAGTGGGAACTATTTTCTCATGTGACTAACAATGTTCTGGTTACAATTCATTAAATATTGTAAGAATAGTTGACGGAATTTGTTCTTTTGAATATCTTTTTGAATTTTTTATCTATTTAGTCTTAACTTGACACTATTCAGTCTCAAAATTAAAAAAAAAACTTTTTTGGATGGCATTGTAAAATATATGCTCTTCTATGAACTTTCAAATAGCCATATCAATCAGGTCTGTTCATCTAGAATATTTAATTACCAAGATAAAAAGTATACTCAAAATATTTTTTTTCATCTTGGAGAAGTTTTGTGAACAAGGACCTTGATAAATATTGTACTATCTCTATATTCCATCATTTAGTCAACACTCATTTTTTTGCACCTATTATATGAAAGGAATTGAGGAAAGTGCTGAGGATAAAAAAACTTTAAACAATATCTA
>NW_025400084.1:0-1178 GCF_016433145.1 Gracilinanus agilis
CCCCCATTGCCCACCCTTACCACTCTTCCACCTATGAGACAATACACCGAAGTACAAGGGTTTAAAAAAAAAGACAAAGCAAATATGTAGCACGGATATGTAGAACTCTTCTTGAATTCTATAGTAGGAGCAAGTGGTGATGGGAGGCATGGGCTTGTCAAACCAGTCCAGTTATGGTGGTCCAGCTAGGCACCAGCTGAACAGAGGTTATGGAGGAGGCTAAGGTGGTCAAAGCAGCATGAGTGGATATGACCAAGTTTTATAGGAAAAGTCCAGTGATGCAAACATTGCATAGGGAGCCAAAGAGTGATGAACAACAGCTACCAAAGTGGGAGCGAACTCCCATCTATGGGAGTCAACAGAATGGGAGAGATGTCTGGCATGTCCAGTATGATTGGTGCATGGGAAATGTAAATCCTGATCACTGACTCTTGGTCAACATTTTTATAAAGGAAACAAAAACAAAAACAAAGCTTAACAGTTTTGCAATACAAGCTTGTGATTTAAACTTACTGTAAGTGAAATCAGGATTATTTTAAAAACTTTAGGTTCAGTATTTTTGAACACAGTAAAACATTCATCTAGGATGTAATAACTAAGTTGAGTAAAGACTATAACTGTTAAACATTTTTAGCTTTTCTCAAGGTAGTTATGTTGTAGGAGTGTACTTCAGCAGGAAGCATATTTAAATTAAAGCAGTTTCAGTCATGTTAAATGTTCCTCTTATACCACATTACATGAAACACTGAGATGCATGTTGGGAGACATGCTTTTTTGTAAAACAAATATAAGAGCTGTGTCTGCAATTCAAAAGTGAAACATTTGGCATGTTTGTTTTAGTTAGAATGGGTCATTCCTTAAAATGATAAATAGCATCTACCTAAAACCTTCGGCAAGTATCCTCTACAATGGAGACAAGTTAGAAGCCTTCCCAATAAAATTAGGAGTGAAACAAGTATGCCCATTATCATCACTATCATTTAATATTTTATTAGAAATGCTAGCTTTAGCAATAAGGAAAGAAAAAGTCATTGAAGGAATTAAAAGTAGGCAATGAAGAAACCAAATATTAGTATATATGTGTATACTTAGAGAATCCTAAAGAATCAACTAAAAACATAGCTGAAATAATAACTTTAGTAAAGTTTCAGGATACAAAATAAATCCACAAAAAACAT
>NW_025400085.1:0-5932 GCF_016433145.1 Gracilinanus agilis
ATAATATATATCTATATAGTAAATATATATTTTAACTATATAATTACTAATTGAGTATATCTATTTTATATATATATAAGAAAATATTATACATATATATATATATATATGGCCACAATTTTAGCCAACCATAGTCACTATAAAGTTTTCATAGGATGGACACTTACATATATACAAATACATACAAATATATTTATATGGATATACATGTGTGTATGATGCATCCATCCTATGAAAATTTTATAGAGAATATGATTGTCCAAAATTGTGCCAAAAAAGATGAATTAAATGTTACTTAATTCATTTGCTATGCTCTTTTTGAGCAGATACACAAGTAGAGTCACAAATTTCAATGAATGAATAGGGTGTGAGCGTTTAGGCAAATCTCACATTTAGGCAAATCTCATTTTACAGTTGGAGAAGCTGAGGGACTGAGATGGTTAAGCATCTTGCTCCAGGTTACTTGAGACACTAGCAGCCGGGCCAGAACTAGAATGCAGATCTCCAGATGTCTGGTTTCGAGCCTTGTCCACTATGCCATGCTACTTCTTTGAAACACTGTCATTTTCCCAGAGGAGTTGGAAATTTGTAAATTCAGTGGGTAGCATGGTTTTAAAAGTATCACTCTAGAACCAGAGGATTTGAGTTTGTGTTTCAGTTTTTTTTACATACTTCTTTTGTGACTTTGTTTAAGACACTAAACCTCTCTGGGCTTCCATTGCTTCTTTTGTAAAACAAGCATGTAGGATCAGGTAACATCTAAAGTTCCTTCTTGCCCTAGATCTATGACTCAATGATCCTAATCACCTTACTGTCCAGAGCAGAACTGGGGGGGAACCTCATTCTCCCTTAGTCTTAGGAACTACTGTCAGTTCCCATCAGAAACATAAAGAGAGGGAAACCACTAGTGAGAACAAAAATAAACAATAAAATGTATCCCAGAGCTCTCCTAGACCAGGAAAGGTAAAAACTGGGTTTAGGGAATAGATGTCATGTCAGTGACCCTCATCCTATTAAGTGCAGATGTTTTTTTCCAATTAGGATTTGGTCCTAAATCATGTAGTTTTTAAAAGAAAATGCTTGACATTGAATAAACATTGGCTTACGTATCAGATCAGAAAATGTTGAATAATACTTCCTAGCTTCAAAAATTCATTTTAGAGAAATCCGTCAGAAGAAAATCTTACTACAATTCCCTAGTTTAACATAAATAACTGGTAATTGTGGAAATAAAGTTAAGCTATATATATATGTATGTATGCATGTATGTATACATATATGCATATGTAGACACACATATAGTATGATATATTGTATCATGTGTGTGTCTACATATTCATATATGTATATATATGGAGAAAGAGACAATGAAAAATTGAGAGACTGACTTAAACCAAGGACTTCTTTGATAACACACAACATGTCTTCATGGTGTTGTTTAAGAGAATTCTTTTATAAAATTTTAGTGTTCCTTAGAAGGAGAGGCTATTTTTGATACTGTTATCATACTTCAAAAAGAACTCTGACTGTGTGACCCATCAATCACTGAACCTTTCCAAGCCCATATAACTCTCAGACTCTGGGTTGCAGAACTGTTGTCGATCTGCATTGGTGGGGGGAATGGAGATTCTTAAAGAAATTCACACCACCTTGAGAATTAATAGTGGAAGAAGTGGAAAAGAAGGAGGAGAAATAGAAAAAAAAGGAAAAGGAGAAGAAGGAGGAGGAAGAGGAAGAAGAGGAAGAGAAATGTTTTTGTTTTAATAAATTCAGCCTCAAAATCAAGAAGACATGAGTTCAAGCTTGACCCTGGCAAAATTACCCAACAGCTATATGCTCCTTATGGAAATAAAATGCACAAATGTTGACCCAGGAGAAGGGAACTTTCTCTATTGATGAAATCCTAAGTCTAGACCAAACAAACTCAACTATTACTTTTGATGTCTGTTTGTGATATGGAAGCATCTCAAAGACTCTTCCTGCTGCCAGTTTCTGAGAGATCCTAATAATTTGGAGAGGCATCAAGTACAAGATTATGTCTGTAGACTGAAAAATATCTTAATTATATTCAGAGAGGATCACCACCAAGTTAACTGCAGAGTGATGAATATTTTGACCACAAATCTTAAAGGCCATATCCTGATTTACAAAGAAACTGAGATCTGTTATCAGTGGAGGAAATGTGGTCACTGACAAAATTGCAAATTCTTTGAGTACTGAATCATCATCACCATCATCATTCTTATCTTAATAAAAGAAATATGACAAGGGCTAGCATTACTGGATTTAGTGACCGATGATTTGATAGTGACCTTCCTTGTCACTAAATATACTCTAGTAGTCACTAAATATACTCATAGTAGTTTCATGTCTATCTGTTGGGAATGTTGGTGAGAAGTTTCTTATGTCATACATAAAAAATTGAAATAGAAGTCATTCTTCAATGGCCCTTTCTGATTCTCAGATTGTATGATTCAACTCAATTCAATAAACATTTTTTATGCATCTACTGTGTGTCAGGCATTATTCTAAATCTTGAGAGTTCAACTGAGAAGAAGACAATCCCTGACTTCAAGGAGCTTACAGTCTAATGAACTAGCACTACCTAAATCCCAATTCTGTCACTAATGAGCTATATTATCTTGGCCAAGTCAGATAACCTCTCTACCTCTGTTTTCTCATGTGCAGAATGCTAGTAATAATATATGTCTATATATTAGTGCTGTTGTTTCAAATGAGATAATGAATGTGAAAATTCTAGGTAAGCTGTTTAGCTCTAAAAATAATAATGTCATGTTTACACATGTGCTCGATATCCATTATTTTATTTGAACTCACAGCAACATTGTGAGATTGGGTATGGGTATTATAATCCCCATTTTGCGGCTGAGAAAATTGATGTTCAGAGATATCCAATGACATATACTTATAGTTAATAAGTCTTGGAGGCAAAATTCAAACCTATATCTTCTCTGCCTCCAGGCCTAGCATTCTTTCCATTATGCCATGTTGCTCCTGTATTTACGTGCAAGGGAGAGGTTATTAACTTTCTCTTCTTCTGTCCCTTCCTCCCATTGTTCTCTCTTTCTCTTCTTATTACATTTGGCCTTGGAATGATTGAGCAAAGAAGTGGGAAAAACCAAAGCAGGTTGTGTGTTGTGGGTTTTTTTTTCTCCTTCCTCTCCTCATTTAAATGGGAACTTGAGTGATTTGGCAGCTGAATCTGGGAACCTGTCTGCCAAACTACACCTGCTGAAGGGACTTACTCCAGCTGTTTCTCTTTTAAGAAGGTTTATCAGGTAACAGAGTGCTAATAAAAAAACATGATGAATCAGGAAGCTGGAGGAGAGCTGAGGCACTCAGTGTAATGAGCTTCTCTGGCCCCTTCCTCACACAGCCTCCTCTGCTGAGATGCACCATCAGATATCTGTTTAAGAAGTCTACTGGGTGCAGGCAGAATGTTTGGGGACTAGGTCTCAACGGGTGCCCACTCAGGTCAATTTTGATACCTTGCTTCCCTAAATAAAAGGCATTTTGGCCCAGCCACTATTTTAGGAGATAGAATGATAGACGTATATTTAGACCTAGAAAGGACTTTAGAGATCATCTGGTTAAATCCCATCAATTTATAGATGAAGGCATTTCAGGTGAAAGAAGTCAAATGGACTTCCCCAAAGTTGTACGGATTTCAAATCTGGTGTGCTAACCAATCAATGTACTGGACATAGAATCAATGGATGCTTAGCATGTAGGGTTACTCACCTGTCGTTGTTTGGATGAGAGCTGTATCTAAAATACTTCAATCCTCTGAGAAAGACATGCTCTGTGGTAATGCAGATCACAGACCCTCTATATCCTAGGACTTCATGAGATCCTGAAACTAAAAAAAAAGTGGGGGGGAATCACCTGTTGGTTCACCTTCTGATGTGCAAACTCCTCCACAATTGACCCAAATGGCCTTCCAGTGACAAATGCTAAATCCATTGCTGGCCCATGCTCTCTCCTTTTTCAACTTGGTAGGTAAGACCTTTTAAAATTTGTGGTCCATGGTCATAGCCTTCAAGAACCTGACAGTTGTTCCAGTGTCATCTTTCTTCAGTGATAGAAGACTTTAGTGCATGAATGAACCATTGGGGAAAAACAGCACACTTTAAACTTCTATTCAGTTATCAAAGACCTATTAAATGTCTACTTTGTGCCAGATACTCTGCTAAGTGCTGGGGATGTCAAGATAAAAAGTGAACAGTCACTGATCTTGAAGGTCATAAAGAATTCTGTAAGGTGGAGAGGAGGTGATAATGCCCCTCAGGAATGAGGAATAGCCAGTGCAAAAGCCTGGTGATGTGGGATGAAGTGTTGAGTCATATATTAGGAAGAGAGAGAGAAAGCCTGTATGACTGAATTAAGTATGGAAAATAGAATACTGTGGTTAGCTCATTTCAGAACTCTGGCTCTCATGAAGAGAAGGAAACCATAACACCCAATTCAATCCACCATTCATAATGGAAGACTCTATCATTTGAAGCATTTCTAGGATGGCTTGCATAGATTGTTCTATGTTTGTGCCTGTTTTCTTCAAATGGCTTCCTATCCTTTGTATGATTAGGTAGGGGCTGAATGAGCTAATTTTAGGAAGATTAGGAATCTTGACTCTGTTGATCTATTAAAATATTAATTCAATGTCTCATTTTGACCTCAGGATTCCTAGAATCTATGTCAACATAATATAAACACTATTAGGTCCTACCAAACTGAAAAATGTATCAAGTATGAGCTTGATAGAGGATCATATGCCTCTTTTCCAAGAACCAGCCTGCCCAAGTTTGGAAAGGCTCATAACAGAGTTGATCACATCAACTCTGGAACCCTATCTATAAGTCTATAAGTTTTTTGATACCTGTGCTATTGGAAGATATACCCATGCCGACCAACACTCTTATGTTCCTTGAAGAATAATGATAATTGATATTTCTATATCATTTTAAAGTTCACAAAGCACTTTCCATATATTATCTCATCTAAGCAATCAGATAGTATAGGGGATAACGCATTTTAGGAGTGGAGAGAGATGTTTTTCTAGGCTCTTTGATAGGCAATCTCTGTTAGGACATAAACATCCCCAGTTCTTTAGTGGATTTGGGGAAAATAGAGATTTCTTTTCCCCCCTTTCTCTATACAACTATACAACTCTATCACCTACATACCAGGAGTCAGGATTACAGTTTAATTTGCCTGTCAAAGTGCCTTCAGTTCCAGAATTGGGGGATATCAACATGTTGTACGGACCTTTGTTGGCAAGCAGGCTGATAGGAAATATAGATTTTTCTTTTTTTTTCCAGCTTAAAGGAAGAACTGAAGCATGATGGAAGGCACAAACTTGGACCAACTAGGATCACTTAAGAAAGGAGAAGGTCCTGGAGTTTCAGATACCAATTGAAAATTAAGGGTATTGCTACCTCTAACTGAATAGAATCTATGAATGGTTGAAGCCTTATATAGTTTACTTATCTACTTATTCAGTAATCTGCTGGGACAGAATTTTTCTGTTTCCCTAATTGTTATTTCTACCAAGAGCCCGTTACTTTATCTTCTCTCTTTTCTACCCTCATCCCCAATCTGATTGACAAACTAGTATTGCTTATTCTTAAATTATTAAGTTTGTTATATCTAATTTTCTAATAAACTATATCTCTAGTTAAAGATAAGATGGTTTTTGATTCATTCTGGGTGAGGATTTGTTATAAAGAAGTTGACCATACAGTGGGAAAAGATAAAAAGGAACCCTTGGACCCATAGCTCTAGACTTAACCTCAAAACTTACACAAGCACTCTCTCTCCCTTTAGGAGTGGGGAGAGATGTTTTTCTAGGGATCTTTTCTATTCTCTCACCTCTCTCTCTCTCTCTCTCTCTCTCTCTCTCTCTCTCTCTCTC
>NW_025400086.1:0-2087 GCF_016433145.1 Gracilinanus agilis
AAATAACAACAGGCAAATAAAAGCTAATGACTTCTTGGGACATTAAGAAACAATAAAACACAATTAAAAGAAAGAAAATATGAAATATATCACTGAAAAATAACTGACCTAGAAAATTGATATAAAAGAGAAAATTTAAGGAGTATTGGACTATCTGGAAGTCATGATAAAAATAAAAGTCTAGACATCATATTACAAGAAATTATTAAAGAAAATTGCCCTGATATTCTTTTTTTTTTGTTACAAACCTTACTTTCTGTCTTAGATGCAATACAGTTTATTGGTTTCAAGGCAGAAGAGCAGTAAGTGCAAGGCAATGTAGGTTAAATGATTTGTCCGGGGACAGACAGCTAGAAAGTGTCTGAGAGAAGATTTGGACCCAAGACTTTCCACTCTGGGTTCAATCTACTGAGCAACCTGGCTACCCCACCTTGCCCCAATATTCTTGAACAAGAGGGTAAAATAGAATTTGAAAGAATCCACAGATCAGCTCTTGCAATAAATCCCCAAATTACAGCACCCAAAAATGTTATAGCCAAGTTCAAGAGCTCACAGGCCAAGGAGAAAATACTAGAAACAGCCAGAAAGAAACAATTCCAATAACATGGAACCCCAGTCAGTATTACAAAGGATATGGCAGCTTCTACATAGAAGTATCAAAAGGCTTGGGATATGTTATTCCTAAAGGCAAGGGAACTGGGTTTACAACTATATTTACCTAAATTATTTTATTTACTTTTTTTAGTCAGAAAAGCCACTCTTTGATTAAGGAAAAGGGGGAACAGGGCTGATTAGACTCAGAGCCACTCAGAGTCACATGCCAAATGCCTTATGCAAAGTTGAGTTTTAAACAAATGCTTGCTCTGGTCCCTGAGCCCCTGGGAGTGTCATCATGCTAGATGAATAATCCCTACCCAAATGATTTTAAATTCTTTGTTTTTTCATTCAAAGAAAATTCTTGTCATTAAAAATTTTTGCAAGCAACCAATGTGCCCTAGAGCACTAATAATAAAAGTGGGTGACAGTAACCTAGTTGTTGCCCTTATATGTAATGTTTCTCTATTCTAAGTTTATTGTTGCTTTTTGTTTTTTTTATTTTAGAAGTAATTTGAGTACTAAACCTTTCTCTTTTTTAATTGTAAGGAAAGTCCATGTTTTGTTTTCTCAGCTTTTGTGCATTCAATATTTCCAAAAATTCTCAGAAATGAAAGCAAACTGAGAGACCATAAAATACATAAAGGAACTGGATAAAAATCACACCCACAATATTAGCATGATCTTTTCTTTAAAAGCTAGTGTCAGGGAACTAAATCTCTCTTGAAACAGCCCATTTTGCATTGTGATGGTTTAAATCAGTGATGAGCAAACTACGGCCCCAGGGCCAAACGTGGCCCCCTGAAATGTTCTATCCAGCACCATGACATTATTCCTAATCTGAGGAATACAATGAGTAGGATACAATACAATGAAACTTTGAAAGAGTTTCCTTAGAAACAGACTGACAGATGAGTATTTTCTTTCCTTTGGCCTCTTCTTCAAAAAGTTTGCCCATCACTGGTTTAAATTATTAGAAAGTTTAGGGGTTTTTACCCTATATTAGACTAAAATCAAACTTTTAGGACTTCAACTGGTTGAGTTTACTTCCATATTATTAGAATAAGTAGAAATCTAAATTATTTTCTCCAAATCATGCCTTCAAATATTTAAAATTCTCACATTTATCCTAAATTTCCCATTCTACAGAATAAACATCCCCAGTTTTTGTTTGTTTGCTTGTTTGTCTGGTTTTTTTGCCAGTTCACAAGGTTTGTTCTTTTTGATATCCAGGTTGCCAATATCCTTCATAAGATGTGACATATATAGATGATCATTGTGATGTTATTTTTGACAAGGGCTGAGTAATTGAACTATTATGTTTCATTTCCTAAGCATCATGTTTCTTTTTAATATAGCCTAAGATCACATCTTTTTTTTTTACTTCCCTACTGCCTCACAATAAAGCTCTCAATGAACTACTCCATTTACCTCAACCCAAATCCATTTTTATATGAATTAGTGTCTGAATACACATCTCCCTAATCTCTCTC
>NW_025400087.1:0-1015 GCF_016433145.1 Gracilinanus agilis
TTTCCCCTATTTATTCTTGAGACTTTAGCCATAAGGAATGGATACACGCCACCCCACTTAGAATTAAGTGGCTGGTGGGGGGAGGTCTAGGACCCACGTGTGCTAGGGAGGGACAAATCAAAAACAACTGACTGCCCCCTGGTTAGAGCTGCCATTTGTCCACATACACCTGGAGGGTGGACACAAAGAACTCTCTTCTAAATACGATGATAACTGCCTGTGAGGGGGATTTGGCCCTTTGAATTTGGCCTTGGAGGAGCTCAGGTTGGAGACCTCAGACGGCTTCCCTTTGGATTGTCACGTGAGTGAGTAGAAGGCTTTTCTGAAGGCACCAAACTCCTAAGAGGCCTCTCTTCTTGGAGGAGACCTTGTGGCTGGAAGCCTTGTTTAATTAATCTCTGTGCCACCCCTCCTTGTTGGGTCCTCTGAAGCCCTGCCTGGTTAGGACCTTCAGACCAGAGTAACTCTCTCTCTCAATTTCCCTACTTTCACACATCCTATTTGTAAATAGAGTACCCTAAAAGTCATCCTGACTTGGGTCTTTCATTTGGAATTGCACATTCAATTCCTGGTGTAACAGACTGAGTGGACTTAAGCAAAAAAGTCAAGCAAAGCCTGCATTGTGGGAAAAGCCTTGGATGGAATGATGAGGAACCCAGAAGAAATGACAGTTGGGGAGAGGCAGAGAGAATTCTGGGAAGAGGAGCCAACGGTCACTCATCTGTTCCTGGACCTTTGGGAAAGGCAGGGAGGTGGGAGGCTGTATCTCTGTGGGACTTTGAAAGGCAAAATCTGAGATTCTTCTTGACCATCTGGTATCAGAGCCACTCCAGCTGAATCTACATCTTCTATGAACATCTAGGAAGACAAATATTGTAGTTTCCTGAGTTGGACAGGAAGCCTGGGACTCCTGTGGGAGGGAGCTGGCCCTTGTGGGCTATCTGACCTTATTTGAGCTTGAGGTTACCTTCCTTCTTTGGCCATTCATGATCTTTAGGCTAGGAGTTACTGGGGT
>NW_025400088.1:0-1078 GCF_016433145.1 Gracilinanus agilis
AGAGCTGGGAGAGACCTTAGAACAGGGAATGTTAGAGCTGGGAGGGAGCTTAGAACAGAGAATGTCAGAGCTGGGAGAGACCTTAGAACAGGGAATGTTAGAGCTGGGAGGGAGCTTAGAACAGAGAATGTCAGAGCTGGGAGGGAGCTTAGAACAGAGAATGTCAGAGCTGGGAGAGACCTTAGAACAGAGAATGTCAGAGCTGGGAGAAGACTTGGAACCCAGAATGTCAGAGCTGGGAGAGACTGTAGAACACAAACTATCAGAGTTAGGAGGACCCTTAGAGAATACCAGAGCTAGGAGAAGACTTAGAACAGAAAATATCAGAGCTAGAAGACTTAGAATATAGAATATAAGAGGTGGAAGGGTCCTTTAAGAATGTCAGAACTGGAAGAAAACTTGGAACAAAGAATGTCAGAGCTGAGAGAGCTTAGAACCCAGAATGTCAGAGCTGAAAGAGCTTAGAACCTACAATGCCACAGCTTGGAGAAAACTTGAAACAGAGAATGTTAGACCTGGGAGAGACCTTAGAACACAAAATATCAGAGCTAGGACGACCCTTAGAGAATGTCAGAGCTGGGAGAAGACTTAGAATACAGAATATCAGAGGTGGAAGAGCCCTTAGAATCTAGGATCTCAGAGCTAAGAGGGGCCTTAGAATAGAGAATGTCAGAGCTGGGAGGGTCCATAGAACACAGATTGTCAGAGATGATGAGGTATGTAAGAACATAGAAAAATTCTAAAGTTGAAAGGGACCTTAGAACACATGTCAAAACTGGGAGGGCCCTTAGAACACAGAATATCAGAACTGGGAGGGTCCATAAAAAGGGGTACTTAGAACATAGAATACTAAGGATGAAAGAGACCTAAGAACTTGATGTCAGAGCTGGAAAGGTCCTTAGAACAAAGTAAGTCAGAACCCGGAGGGTCTCTTAGAGTGTCTGAGCCAGGAGGGCTCTTAGAACACAGAATATGAGAACTGGAATGAGTTGGAATATAAGAGTTGGAACCCTTAAAATTCAATATAATTTAATTCCACAAATGTTTATTAAGTATGTCCACTGTATAATGTACATAC
>NW_025400089.1:0-1095 GCF_016433145.1 Gracilinanus agilis
AGGAAGGAAGGAAGGAAGGAAGGAAGGAAGGAAGGAAGGAAGGAAGGAATAAAGACCCTTCTCTCTTTCTTCTCCTTCAATCCCCACCAAACCATGAGTTATTCTAAACTTGGCTGATGCCTTCAGAACATTAGAACAGGAAGGGATGTTAGAGCATAAAATATAGATTAGTAGGACTAGGAGACAATTACAGGATGTTAGCATTTAGAATATTAGAACAATAAAAGTTCTCAGACATAAAAATTAGGCCATAGAACCACAAATTTTAAAGGTAAAAAGGAACTTTAAAATTTATAGAACATAGAATTTAGAACATTTGAAGGCACTACAGGAGTTCTTTAGTATAGACCAACCATAGTACTATGGAGAGCTCTCTAGTGCCCAAGGGTGCCCTCTTTTTTTATAAACTAGTTTCTTTATATGCATGGTAAGCCTCTGTCATTTAAATCATTTCACCTTTTGAGTTTCACCTTTCTTATAAAATGGAAAAAATAGTATTTGCATGAGGAATCATGGGTGTTGGTATAGGACAGTGGTTCCCAAACTTTTTTGGCCTACTGCCCCCTTTCCAGAAAAAATATTAATTAGCGCCCCCTGTCACATACTATCACCACCCCCTTACAGTTATTCATTGCTCCCAAATGCACCTGTAGCCATCACTGTCCCCCTGGATTGCTGTAGTACCCACCAGGGGCGGTGGCGCCCACTTTGGGAATCACTGGTATAGGACATACCTGATATGTCCAGGCACACTTTCATTTCTCAAAAAAGTATTTCTCTCATTTTAAAAATATGTAATTTAAAGTAGTGAATTGTTAAAATTAAGTTTTAGTTTATTTTGTTTGATGAATAAAAATGTGCCTTGTGATTATATATTTAATAAAGGTTCCATTTTTTCCAATTAAAACAAAAATTCCTTGGGTAAATATCCTAAAGAAACAACCCCATGTCCAGGCTCATAAGTAAGAGATAAAATAAGATAATGGGTTTTGTAACATTGAAAACTGTACAAATATCAAAGACCACAGTTACATGTGTACTGGATATATAAGAAGCAACAGAGCCGAGGAATTAAAGAATCAGCCTTGGAGTCAG
>NW_025400090.1:0-1039 GCF_016433145.1 Gracilinanus agilis
ATTGTTGGGTTTGTACCCCAAAGAGATCATAGATAAACAGACTTGTACGAAAATATTTATAGCTGCACTTTTTGTGGTGGCAAAGAACTGGAAAATGAGGGGATGTCCTTCAACTGGGGAATGGCTGAACAAACTGTGGTATATGCGGGTGATGGAATACTATTGTGCTAAAAGGAATAATAAACTAGAGGAGTTCCAGGTGAACTGGAAAGACCTCCAGGAATTGCTGCAGAGTGAAAGGAGCAGAGCCAGAAGAACATTGTACACAGAGACTGATATACTATGGTAAAATCGAATGTAATGGGCTTCTCTACCAGCAGCAATGCAATGACACAGGACAGTTCTGAGGGATTTATGGTAAAGAACGCTACCCACATTCAGAAGAAGAACTGCAGGAAAGGAATCATATATGAAAAACAAATGCTTGATCACATGGGCTGAGGAGGACATGATTGGGGATATGGACTCGAAAATACCACACCAATGCAACTAACAACAATTTGGAAATAGGTCTTGAACAAGGATAAAACTAGTGGAAATGTTCGTTGGCCATGGATGGGTGGAGTGCGTGGGGGGAAGGGGAAATTAGGAGCATGAATTATGTAACCATGTTAAAAATGAATATTAATAAATGATTTAAAAATTTTAAAAACTCAGAAAAAATGCCTACGTGTGTCAGTTCTGACACAGGTGTCATAGGTTCACCATCAGGGATATAACAAGAACTGAAGTATAGACATTTCGTCCCACCATCTCATGGACACATTTTCTCCTGTACCACCTCGGTCTCTGAGGAGTGGCATCTCAAACTTAACAGAATTCCTACATAACACTGATCCCCATTATAGTTCATGTCCCTCCTGGATGCATATATCTCAGATACTACTAGGCAGGGTCCCAAAGGCTGCTCCTTCAGACTTCAAAACTGGACCAGATGGCTATAAAACCCTGCACAGAGACTACTCTGAGAACTCCTAATTGACCTGTTTTCTAAGTTTTAAGGCTCATCTTCCTCAGTTAAAGAAAGTTAAAACAACAA
>NW_025400091.1:0-1179 GCF_016433145.1 Gracilinanus agilis
ACCTTTTAAACTGTTATTTTCTTGCCAGATCTCTTCCATCTTCCTCAGAATCTCAGTTTTGAACTCTTCCATAGCTTGTGACCCGTTTTCCTTATTTGAGGAGGGTCCGGATGCTTGTTTTTTCTCCTCCTCTGTTTGCTGGGTTGTCTGGATTTTCTCTGTGTAAAAGTTGTTGAGTGTTAAAGACTTCTTTTTCTTGTTGTTAATCTTTCTCTTCTGAAATTCCTGAGTCTGGGTAGTCATCATTAGCCCAGCAGCTTCTCAGCTTTATCCTTGCGCTCAGGGACTGTCTGTGGTCTTTTGGCTCCTGAGGTCTGAGGTCTGGTTTTTTCCAAGGTCAAGCCCCCTGGTGGACCCCCTTGCTTGATCCTCTGCCAGAGGTTTCTTTAAAAGTCTCAGGGCGCTGCTTCCACAGTTGTATACCCATCTGCACTGGTTCCCCGCTCAGGGTTTCAGAGCCTTAGCTCGCGGCTGTGTCTGCCTCCACCCACGCCTCCACCTGCGCCTGAGCTCTGTGCCTGCTCTCAGAGTTCGTGCTTGTTTTTTAGCTTTTTGGGGACCTAAATCTTGCTGCTCTCAGGAACAGGCCCTGGAGCTGCCAATGACTCAATGGGTGCCCCAAATTTGCTCTATTTCTTTTTAGGTGGCTTTGGTGTTATAGGTGGTGTGTGTGGAGGGGGTTAGGGGGGTGGTTGCTCAGCCCGCGATTTAGTGAGAGCTGTTTCACCCCTTTATAGCATGGAAATGTCCTGATTCCACGTACCTTCCACGCTGCACCCTGTTGTGGGGTTCCTCCATTCGTCTGGACTTGCTTTTATATCCCCTTGAGGAGTCTTGTATGTTTCAGTCAGGAAAGATTAAGATGGCTTTTTACTCTCTGCCATCTTAACCCGGAACCCCCTCACACTTTCTTTTGATGCTTCCTTTTTGGCACTGTTGACCTTTTCTGAGTTTGTATTTTGGTTTTCCCTATTACTAAAATAATTTTCTAAGGTCAGGTTATGGGGTGTTTCTTGTTTGTTTGTTTTGTTTTTTGCTCATTTTTCTAGTTATCTGTTGAGGTTCTATTTCTTGGGTAGATGGAGCACTGTTCTAAGCTTGCTGAGTGCTCTTCTCTAGTACTTGGGGTAGGCCTGGCTGCCTCCCATAGTGTGCCTTTTGAGAGGGGGCTCTGCTGGT
>NW_025400092.1:0-1375 GCF_016433145.1 Gracilinanus agilis
GCCCAGGGTCACACAGCTAGGAAATGTCTGAGTCCAGATTTGAACCCCCTCCTATCTCCAAACCTGACTCTCTATCCACTGAGCCACCTTGCTGCCCCTGCTGTAGCCTTTCCTCATAGCCACTAGAACATGCTCAGCTGGCAAACACTTAGCTGTTCCCTTCCCATCCCCTGATTAGGAAATCTATGCTTCGTAGACAAGGCTAAGCAATAAAAACCCATCCTGGCTGATCTGAATTACCTAGTAGTGGAGGTAGAATATTATTCAAAATATTCAAAATATAAAATCCATAGTCTATTAGCAACTTTAGAGCCTCCATATCCAGAATCTACTCTCTGGTCAGAACTCCCTACATTAACCATACTTAGACATTAAATATAGTCATCACAAAGCAAAAAAATTATGGCAAAAAAAGGAAGAAAAAAATGAAGTTCCTATACATGAAGCTACCCATGCCCCACTATTTCCCAAACCTTTTCCAATTTTGCCTTCCAAGGTCTTTGAAGATGGTGGAAAAAAATTCCCACAATATTCATATCTATGGAAAAGGTCAGGAGAAGAGTGTTGGAAGATACCATTCTTCTTACTCTTTGTTCATTATTCAATGGAATATACATTAGTTCCCAGTCTTAGGATTCAGGATTCTCCCTTTATGTACTCCAGTCTTTATCTCTGCACAGGATTTGGATCTCCTCTTCAGTACTGGTCTCTGACAATATCAGTCATCAACCGGTAAAGATTTGACTCCCCCAACAATAGCAGCCAATGCCACCATTACAGGCACTCTGGTCAATCTCATGGAATCCTAACAATTTCCACCCCTTGCATGGAAGTCATGGAAATCTGAAGCTCAATGAAAGAAGGAGGAGGAGGAAGAGAAGAAGGAGGAGAAGGAGGAGGAGAAGGAGAAGGAGGAGGAGGAGAAGAAGTAGGAGGAGAAGGAGAAGGAAGAGAAGGAGAAGGAGGAGGAGAAGAAGAAGGAGGAGGAGGAGAAGAAGGAGGAGGAGAAGGAGAAGGAGAAGGAGAAGGAGAAGGAGAAGGAGAAGGAGAAGGAGAAGGAGAAGGAGAAGGAAGGGAAAGAGGAGGAAAAGAGAGAATTCAGTTGTTCAAAGAGTGTTAGACATGAGTGAGTTACCAGAAAGAAGATCTTTCAATGATGGATATTGGAGGCCTTCAAAAGCAGGAAAATGGTCTCAAGATCCCTTCAAACCCTATAATAATGTGATTTCATAACAATGTTAATAAGAAAATACAATTTTTTTATTTAATAAATACAGTTATTTAAGAGATTGTCTTTGAGTTCAATTAATGATTTCCACTTCTCTATGTAATCCAGATGGATCCTTCCTAATCTAGTTGACTGATTTTTTTGACC
>NW_025400093.1:0-1741 GCF_016433145.1 Gracilinanus agilis
AAAATTGGGACATTAATGCATTGCTGGTGGAGTTGTGAACTGATCTAGCCATTCTGGCTGGCAATTTGGAATCATGCTCAAGAGGCTATAAAAGAATGCCTGCCCTTTGATCCAGCCATACCATTGTTGGGTTTGTACCCCAAAGAGATCATAGATAAACAGACTTGTACGAAAATATTTATAGCTGCGCTTTTTGTGGTGGCAACAAACTGGAAAAGGAGGGTATGTCCTTCAATTGGGGAATGGCTGAACAAACTGTGGTATATGCAGGTGATGGAATACTATTGTGCTAAAAGGAATAACAAACTGGAGAAGTTCCAGGCGAACTGGAGAGACCTCTAGGAAGTGATACAGAGCGAAAGGAGCAGAGCCAGAAGAACATTGTACACAGAGACTGATATACTGTGGTAAAATCGAATGTAATGGACTTCTGTACCAGCAACAATGCAATGACCCAGGACAGCTCTGAGGGATTTATGGTAAAGAAAACTACCCACATTCAGAGGAAGGACTGCAGGAGAGGAAACACATAAGGAAAGCAACTGCTTGAATGTATGGGTCGGGGTGGACATGATTGGGGATGTGGACTCGAAATTACCACACCAATGCAACCACCAACAATATGGAAATAGATCTTGATCAAGGACACATGACAAAACCAGTGGAAATGTACATTGACCATGGGTGGGGGGAGTGCGGGGGGTGAAGGGGAAAGTAGGAGGATGAATCATGTAACCATGTTAAAAATGACTATTAATAAATGTTTTAAAAAAAAGAAGTAATTCCTTCCTTCCTTCCTTCCTTTTTCTTTCTTTCTTTCTTTCTTCCTTTCTTCCTTTCTTTCTTTCTTTCTTAAGTGGAACTGAGTTTGTTTCAATTTTTCAAAGTAACATTGAATGGTATGAAAGTCCCTCAGGGAAAATTTAGAAGCCTGCATTGTTCTCAATGTATGGTTCCTTAGATGATTTACCAAAGACAAGGAGTTCATATTACCATGTTTAATTTCTCTTGTGAATAGAGGAAATGGAAAAGTTACTTTTGAATAGTGGTAGTGGTGGCAGTAACTTTGGAGCACCTGGGCCTGGGAAAATCTATTGGAGAATACTGAAGAAATCAGGCAAAGATAGCAAAGAAAAAAAAATAAAATAAAATAAAAACATTCAATACTAGCAACAACCCTCCAAATGACCACAGAAGAACAAAAACACCCTGAAAATGAATACTGGAGCACCAGAACAAACAAAAGGAGAATGGAGGAAATATCAATACAAAGCAGAAAACATTCTAATTCAAATTGAAGAGGAGTGATATTGGAAGCAGAAATGCTGGTGAATGGAAATTATATAGACAGACCAAAAGATCCCTAAATTGATGAGGAGGGATATGATTATGTGACTGCATTGTATAAGTTTTCTTCTTGTCTCTATCTGTAAATCAAGTTTCATTGTACTCATTTTATAATTTGGAGCACTGAGACTTGGAATTTCAGTGACTCGACAATGGACAAAAAGCACATATTAAAGGTAAGATGTGAACTCTGATGTCTCCTGACATCTTTCACCTGTAACTTGATATTTGTTCTAATTAAGATTTCAGACCATTAATTATGTAGAAACCCACCACCACCACCTCTTTTTCTCCTACAAAATCTATCATTAACTCACATCACCCAAATTGTATAACTGTGTCAACTCTACTTTGCCCCAATATAGACCTTTGAATGTATCCTTATTCAATTGCC
>NW_025400094.1:0-2055 GCF_016433145.1 Gracilinanus agilis
TTTTTAACACATCCAGAGAAAGAACTGTGGGAGTAGAAATGCAGAAGCGAAATAACTGCTGGATTACATAGTTGGATGGGAATATGATTGGGAATGTAGACTCTAAACAATAACTTTAATGCAAATATTAATAATATGGAAATAGGTTTTGATCAGTGACAAATATAAAACCCAGTGGAATTGCTCGTTGGTTATGGGAGAGGGGGTGAAAGGAGGGAAGGGAAAGAACATGATTCAAGTAAGCATGGAAAAATATTCTTAATTAATTAAACTTTAAAAAATGTTTGACATGAAGTCTGAATCAGGACTGTTTATCACTTCCTACTAAAGTCTACACAATGCTCTATTAGTTGATTAAATATTTGCATCATTCTTCTCAAGAAGAACTTCCCATCACTTTAATGTAGAACCTATTAGGCAAAAGCTGACCAAATAGGGCACCTCAAAATGGTTATGAAGAAATATTAATTTACTTATCCACCCACTAAGTCATATATTTACTAACTTGTCTATTCTGTAAGAGGGAAATAGGTTTTAAAAGCAGATTTGGAAGTTTAGATAGGCATGTGGGAGCTGAGATTCTAACCTGGAACACAGTGGACTCTCTCTAAAGGCAGATGGGGTTTTGAAGGAGTTGGGGAACCACTGACCTGAGAGCTTGTGAATTTAAGATGTATCTGAGCTACATCTGGAACCTCTCAACTAGCAGTATTAAAGGAGAGCAAGTTGAGAATACTGTCTTGTTTGGTGGACAAGCAAGGTCAGTCTCCCTGACTTCTCTGAAGTGTTATTTGGCTCTCCTAAGCTACTTTCTGAGATCTTCAATCAATACATCTTTTTCATCACTGGTCTTATCCCTCTCTTGTGCACAGACATATGTCGCCTTTCTTTTCAATTGATCCAAGCTAAAAAGTTCCCATTCAGGATAATTGTCCTGGAAGAATCTTTGAACTTGGGGGACAGCATTCTTAACAAATAGGTGCTTCATGTGGTTAGTGGTGGTATCCTATGTGATATCTAGGCCTAAGTGTAACTCTGCAGCCTCTATTATTCAGTCAAGAAATGAAGCTGGTGTTTCTTGCCCTGCCTGCCTCACCTTCTCGAACTCTGACCAAGCATTTGGATGCCCTAGCATTGTTTTCTAACCCTTTTAGTATGGCCTTTCTAGCCTGTTTCAACATCCTAAACTACGGTACTGAATTTAGTTTTATATCCTCCCAATTCTCAGGGCAAGGTGTCAAGCCATCTGTAGTTCTAGTCTCTTCCACAATCTTGGCTCTGCCATGCCTAGACAAAACTTCTCCCAAGATATACCAAACATCTGAAAAATCTGGATGTTACATTTTAGTAAAGGGCCTGATACTCTTTATGAATTTTCCTGAGTCATCATGATAATTAGGGGAGTTTCTCTTAATTGCTTCCACTTCTCCTGCCTTTACTCTTATATGTTGCTTCATGTGGAAAAATTCCTTCATCATGCACAATCGGTAAATCCTGAAGTGGAAACAAATTAATAGGAATGTCATTATTATGCTGGACTTTCTGTTCTTTCCCTGCCCCAGTATCATTAGGAGTTTCAATATGTCTCTACCGTTGTGTCCTTTGAATGTTGTGCAAAACCAAAGCCAGTGTCCATAAATCTGTTCTGTTTTACATATAATACCATATTGTCCATTTGAATTTGCATTACTCCAATCATTAATTTAAGTTCTGACTCTTTATTTCACGAAGTAACAATCACCTTAATAGCATATAACATTCATCTAAACAACGATCTCATCCTATACAGGATATGCAAACAGAGAAGTAACATAGATATATTTGCTACAATAGTTAGCATAGTTATCTCCCATACAGGTTGTACAAATTCAAAATTAAGCCCTACATTTATATATTTGGGGATAACTTTAAATAAGAAATGAGGAATACCCCACAACACATTCCATAAAAGCACTATACAATTGTCTACTATATCTTCCATTATTGCTCTTAACAGTATTGGTACTACTCCTATACTTGTTGATAAACTCTAAGTATTATTAAACTCCACTATGA
>NW_025400095.1:0-1148 GCF_016433145.1 Gracilinanus agilis
CTTCAGTAGCTTGTGACCAGTTTTCATTGTTTTGGGAAGGTTTGGATATGTTTTCTTGTTTGTCCTCCTCTGTTGTCTGGATTTTCTCTGTGTAAAAGTTGTCGAGTATTCCAGAGTTCTTCTTGATAATCTTTCTCTTCTCAGTTTCCTGATAGCTTGCCATTGTTAGCCCTGCCCCTTCTCAGCTTTGTCTTCACACTCGGTGTCTGAGTGTGGTTTCTAGACTCCTGAGGACTCAGGTCTCCTTGTTCTCAGGGTTGAGCCTCCTGGTAGTCCCTGGTCTGCCCCTCTGCCTGACGCTCTTTCAGCAGTCTCAGTGGCTGTTTCCACAGCCGACTGCACAGGATCCCCACTCACGGTTCAAGCCTGCACTCAAGATCTTTGTCCACGCCTAGGGCACCGCCTTCACCCGCACAGACGTCCGGGAAAGTCCGTGCTCGTTCTTTAGACACTTGGGGCCCTAAGTCTTGCTGCTCTCAGGTACAAGCCCTGGATCTGCCAGTGACTTACTGGGTGCCCCAATCCTGCTTTCACTCTTGTGTGCTGGCCTCTGGGTTGTACATGGTATGGGGGGTGGGAGAGGGGCTTCTTCCTCTCGTGTTTTAGTGAGAGCTGTTACACTCCTTTATAGCGTGGAAATGCCCTGATTCCACGTACCTCCAATGCTGCGCCCTGTTGTGGGGTCCCTTCATTCATCTGGATTCGTTTTTATGTCCCTTTGAGGAGTCCTGTATGCTTTTGTTAGGAGAGGTCGAGCAGCTGCTCCTTACTCTGCCACCATCTTAACCAGAAGTCTCACAACCCAAATTTTGAGGATGTGGAATTGCAACTTTCAGAATTGTTCACCGCTAGAGAAAAGGCAAAATTTATTGGGAAACTAGAAGCAACCCCAATCTTGCTCATGGCCAGAACACCATCAAGATTTAGAGCTGTTTTCTCATGCTAATATGATCTATCTTGGAAGGTGCAGGGAGGACTTAGCAGAAGCAATGAGGCTACATGCAAGAATATCTAATGCATGGGGGTCCTTTGAAAAATTAAGGCAGGGGAGGAGGAACACCCAAGTATTTATCTGGACAGGTTATTAGACGCTGATGAAAGTATCCTGGGTTTCAGGGACATGACTGCTGAGGACAACATTCAGCATG
>NW_025400096.1:0-2311 GCF_016433145.1 Gracilinanus agilis
GGCCCCAGGAAGCGGAGGGGCATCCTTGTGGCAGCGGCGGTGGCGGATCAGGCTGGACACGTGGTTGTAGGTGCGCCCGCAGACCCCGCACTCGTAGGGCCTCTCCCCGGAGTGCACCAGCATGTGCTGGACCAGGTGCGAGGACTGCTTGAAGGACTTCTGGCAGACGCCGCAAGGGAAGCGCCGCTCCATCAGGTACTTCAGGCGGCGGAAGTAGCCCTTGTCATCCTTGGCTGCTGCACTCAGGTCGCCGGCCACAGGAGCCCCCGGGGGCCCGGGGCTGGGGCTCGGCAGGGGTCCCGGGGTGGCCGGTCCAGCCCCGGGCCCACCCGCCGTCCCCGGCCGCTTGAGGTTCCCGAAAAGGTGCTGGTGCCCAGAGAGGTCCACGATCCCCCACTGTGGAGCAGGGAAGGCGGCATCGAAGAGGGGTGGAGGTGGGGGCGCCCCGAAGCCAGGGGGCAGGGCCGGCTCAGGCTTTTTCCCCTGGGATGTGGAGGACGAGGAGGACGATGAGGATGAAGAGGAGGAGGATGACGAGGAGGATGAGGAGGACGGCGTCTCCGCCTTGGGCTTGAAGGCCGGTGGTGGCGGCGGGTAGTCGTACTGGGGGGGTGGGGGCTGTGGCGGGGCCTGGGGAGGGGGCCCGGGTGGGCAGGGCAGGGCTGCCACGGCCTTGGCATGCTCCCCATATAGCTCCATGGGCTCGAAGCGCTGATGGTTGAGAAACTCCAGAAAGTCAAAGGGATAGCTCTGGAAGTGGACGCCGTCCTCGCCCCCCACGCCGCTCCCGCCCCCGCCGCCACCAGGGTTCGCCTCCATCGCGGGCAGCGGGGAGAGCAGTCCTCTCTGTGACGGGAGAAGGGAGTCAGGTGAGGACACGCCGTTGCCCAGGGCCCAGGCCATGGAACCCCCCGCCGGCCTCGAGGGTCCCCCCGGGTGCCCCCTTAGCCTTACCCTCAGCCGCCTCTTCAGTGACCCTTCCTCGGCCTTACCCTCTCGGTCTCACCCCAAGTCTGCTCCATGCCCCGCTCAGGCCCTCCCCGAGTCTCTTCTCAGATTCTGCCCTTAGTTCCCATTGCTGGGTGGCAGCGAGGGGGCTCTCCCTGGAAGGGACACAGAGAAGCTAAGTAAAGTCTCCTCCGCCCTGATCCCACCATTTGTGGAGCTCCCACCCCCGAACCACCCTGGTCTTCACTGAATTCCCTCTTGCTCCTTCCTCCAAGCTCACCGGGAATCAAATGGGCCCTGCCCCACGTGGGGCTGGAGGTGGTAAACCGAGGAACCCAGCCTCCATCTCCGCCCTCTCTGTCCCCTTCTCCTCATCCCCTCTCCCAGCCGGCCCAGCATCTCTCTCCACTCTTCTGTCCGGGCTGCAGGCATCTTTCTGGATCCCACTCCAAGCTCCTTGAAGCCTCCTCCTGGTCCCCCACAGGAGCCCTAGCCTAATTAGGGGCCGTGGGGAGGTCTCTCACCTGAGCTGGTGAGCAGCAGAGTGGCTCCAGGGCACACCCCTCCACCCAGGGGTGCCTTCAGCCTCTACTAGACCTGCCTCAATTTTCTGTCTGTACAATGGGATGAAGAAAGGGCAAGGACATCTGGGACGTCGTCCTAAAGATGGCTTTCTTTCAAAATATTTCCTACTTGAAAAGGATCTCCAAGCACCTTCCAAGTCGGGAGCCCTCTGGGAATCCGTCAGTCTGGGGAGAATCTCCAAGCACTCTGCTGCCCCTCCCAGACCCCTGGTCTTTCTAGTGAGGGATCTTTAAGAGCCTGCCCCCCGGAAGGGAACCTTGGAGGGGGATCTGCAAGCACCTTTAGAGCTCCCAGAGGATCCTCTAACCTGACCCTAAGTCTGTTAGGACCCTGGTCACTCAAGGAGGGATCTTCAAGCACTCTCGTCCTCGAATTCTCTTGGAAACCGGCCCCAGGCTTGTGGAGGCAGGAGGAACTCTAAGCGCCCTCACAGCAGGGAAGGATCTCCAAGCACCTTCCAAACCGGGAGCCTACTCCGACCCAGTTCCCGCTGGGGGAGGGGAGGCGGATCTCTAAACAACCTCCCAGACCGGGGGAGCCCTCAGAGCGCCCCTGGCGCGAGTCCTCTCGGACCCCGGGCCCTTGGGGGGGATCTCCGAGCGCGCCCCCGCTGGCGGGAGGATCCCCAAACCTTCTTCCGGCCAGGGAATCTCCAAGCGCTGGGTCGGGCGAGGGGCGGCTCCTGGGCGCCCCCCGGCCGCGCGCGTCACTCACCTGGGCCGTGGCCGGGGGCAAATGGGGGGCGGGCGGGCGGAGGAGGCGCCGCAGCTCCGGGGAG
>NW_025400097.1:0-1340 GCF_016433145.1 Gracilinanus agilis
AAGGTGGAGCATGAATCATGTAACCATGTTAAAAATGAATATTAATAAATGTTAAAAAAATACGGATCCATTAGCACCAAAATATAAGAATTTTGTTCCCTGAGTTACTTCTAATCAAGAAATTCAGAAAATAGGAGAGGAGAGACGAGGAAGAAAAGGGCATGAGGAAAGGTTTATGGGATGAGGACTACAGAAAATGCTCATAGGTCATCTTCTTAGTTTTTATACTAAAAAGTCCATATCCTATATCACTGAGAAGAGAGGTATAATATGAATATCTCTATCACAAGGGTCACAGATGACAGAGGAAGACAATGTTTAAAGTAGCCTTTCTCTCGGCCAATGGTCCTTGGAATGAAGATATTGGCACCACAGTTGGTCATGTGAGCAAAGAACTCATAGATGATGGATGTCTCATGGAGACCTGTAGGGGACTGATATCGTCCAGATCCTCTTTGAGGTCATAGGTTCAGATGCAGTAGTGGTGTCATTTATTTGGTCGCTCTATGCCTTCTTCAATGTATTTGAAACCATTCTCATCTTTCACAGCCTTGGTTCTTAAGTTAGTGTGAAAATCAACTTCATTTCATCTCCCAAGGATTGGCTTCAGATGGATTATTACTCATTCCAAAATCTTCATACACCCAATGTATGCTAAAGTAGGAAGTTCAGAGGTAATCACAGGGTCCTATCTGAAATTTCTATTAAACTGGCATCACTTCAGTTTTTGTGCCCCAATTATGACTTCAGCAAATAGACAAGTACAGTAATACACCTCCAATATGTTTTGTCCATAAGTTTATTGGTTTTTTTTTGCTCCCATGCCATGGTAATAAGGACCTTGGGGCTCATGGTCGCCATTTGAAGGTCAGCCAAATACATGTCCATCTGTTCAAATAAGAGTAAATTCTTGCTCCATGCCAAAAAAGAGTTTCTGGTTGGACACCATCTTCATCATTTGTTTACAAGTATTCTTCAAAATGATTTCTGTAGGCTTGCAGTTATTCTTGAAAACATCATAGAAAACCAGCTTGTTAAGGTTTTTTCAGAAGGCATATATAGAAAAAAGGAGCAGGAATGTTAGAGTTTTCAGACTGAAAAGTAAAAAATGCTTCCATTCAAGTGATTGATCCATTGTTCTTCAGTTCAGTCTAGGATCTAGGTTTTACAGTGCCTTCCCTCACCAGTGCCCCATTGATTCAGCCATACATAGTCAACAGTATTATCTTAAAGCAGATTCATGTTGATGTTGACATTTTTGTTCAAGTGAGAATCACCTGAAATGGCCATTTGGGAAGCAATCTGGAAAGTGAATAAAGCAGAAACCAAAAGCAGGGGCA
>NW_025400098.1:0-1007 GCF_016433145.1 Gracilinanus agilis
AGATGTCAGTTTCACAGAAGGAACACTCTCAGATGTCAGTTTCACAGGGGTCACCATGACTCAGAAAGTAAAACAGAGGCTGGATGGTGGAAGGGACCTTAGAATCCAAAACCCTCATTCTATAGACTTTGAAGAGGGGAAGTGACTAGCCCAAGGTCACAAAACTGGTAAGAGGAAGAGCTGGGATTCTGTAGTAGGCAAAAGGCCTAGACCTTCAGCATTCTATTTCTCATTAGCTGCTCTGCTTGGTTTTGATTCTACCAACATCTTGCCTCTAGCATGTACCTTCTGGTGACCTCTTCTCCAGTTTCCTTTTTGTATATTGTCTTCCTCCATTAGACTGTAAGCTCCTTAAGAGCAGGGAAAAGTCTTTTTCTTATTTGTATCCCAAGTCTGGAACATAGCAGACAATTAATAAATATTTATTGACTATTGTCTATTCAGCAACTAAGTGGCTAGTGGACAGAGCACTAGATGCGGAGTCAGAGACTTGAGTTCAAATTTTGCTTCAGACACTAGCTATGTGACCCTAGGCAAGTCACTTGAACTCTCTGTGCCTTAGTTAGCTCATCTGCAAAATGGGAATAATAAAAGCCCTTATGTCTGAGGGCTGTTCTTAGGACCAAGTGATATGACACTTACAAAGCTCTTCGTAAACCTACAATGCGGGAGGAGGTCCCCTGAATGCCTGGGTAATCCCACAAAGCAGTGTGGAGCACAGCATGCCAATCTCCCCTGGAGGGGGCAGAAAGGCCGCCTGGAAAGCAGGCCAGACTTGTAGTCCAGAGACCTGGGCTTGAATTCCAGCCCTCTCCCCAGCTGTAACTTACTAGCAGGTCCCCTCCCTCTCTGGGGCTCAGTTTCCTTTTCAAGAAAAAATTCCATTTCAAGGAGGTTGAGTTGATGATAACTAAGCTTCCTTCCAGCCCCGGCCCTCCCCCCAGGCTCAGCTCAGGCTGGCCCCCCATCAGATAGTCCTGCTTCTATCCTGTAGGAGGCCCATGGAC
>NW_025400099.1:0-1033 GCF_016433145.1 Gracilinanus agilis
GTACCAGCTTCTAGTCTTATTTATTAATTCAATAGTTCTTTTACTTTCGATTTTATTAATTTCTCCCTTGGTTTTTATTATTTCTAATTTAGTTTTCATCTGGGGATTTTTAATTTGCTCACTTTCGGCAGGTATTCTTTTAAGATCCTTAACAGCATATTCTTGAAGAGTCTGATAGGACTAACCAACAAAATGTGTCAGACATTGTGCTAAGTACTAGGTAAACAAATAAAAATAAGAAAGATTGTCCTTGTTCTCAAGGAGATTATAATCTAATGAGGGAAAACAGCCATAAAAGGAAGCAGGAAAGAGATGGGGGAGTACCAGGTGATATAATGTTCCACGTAATCAAAACTAAGTAGAGCTCTTAAAGAAAAGTGGAGAGGCACTTGAAAAGGTCATATCCCAACCCTTGAAAAAAAAGGCTTTGGGATGAGCTTAGTGTTCCATCTGCCACTCCTTCAATCAGAAGGAAGAGCCAACTGAAAACTTTAAGGTGTTGAATATCAAAAACTGAGCCAATCAGCATGATGATGAGATAGATATCAGATGAATAGTTTATCTTTTGTGAGTAATCCTGTTTCCTGGAGTCAAAACCAAATAGAGCTTCTGGTAGAAAATAGTTATCAGCACTTAGGACAGTGTAAGTCTCATTTAAATAGTTGTTCTTTCTCTCTTTTAGGAATGAGTGGATCCCCTAGCCCAGTGATGGGTAAACTATTCCCTGTGGACCAGATCCAGGCTATAGTTTGCCCATCACTGCCTTAAGCATTTCCCTAATCACTACATATGGATTTGGGGGTGTAGTGATTAGGAAATTGCATAAGGCAGTGATGGGCAAACTATAGCCTGGATCTGGCTTACAGGGAATAGTTTGCCCATCACTGCACTAGCTTACATTTCTTCAGCTGTAGGTAAGCAATGCCATATTAAGTGCTGGGAATACAAAAATTAAAACTAACAGCTTTTGTATTTACATAGACTTACGTTAAGTTTACACCTCTAGATTTCTATGTGAATTGGAAAGACTTCC
>NW_025400100.1:0-3062 GCF_016433145.1 Gracilinanus agilis
TCTCCAAATTGCCTATTTCATTTGATATCTGTACCTTTTTTTCTATGTGGGCAATTTTGTCTTTTTGAATTACTTTCTTTTCTTTTTCCCACTTTTCTTCCCATTTTTCTTCTATCTTCCTTGCTTGGTTCTTGAACTTCTTTTTGAATTCCTTGACCACTTATGACAAATTTCCATTTTTATTTGAAAGTTTCAATGTGTTTGTTTGTTTGTCACTCTCTGCTATTGCTTCTGTATTTTGCTCTTTTTCTCCATAGAAATTATTTAGGGTCAGAAGCTTCTTTTGTGGCTGTTAATTGTTTTGCTTCTTGTTGATTGTAGTTCCTGTATGTTGGTGGACCTTGCTTTCTTAGCTTCTGTCTCATAGGGCTTTATTTTGGTAGAATCTTCATGCAATTCTTTGGGTAGTCTACTTTAAAGCATTTTGCCCTGAGGTGATTTTTCCAGTCTCTGCTGCCTCTGCTATGGCCAGTCTTATTTCTGCCCAATCTCTGTACTCTGCTGCCCATGTTCTTCACTCTTCAGTCTCAGGTCCCAAGTCTTCCTTCCAAGACTTTGCACTACCCTTGGTGTAAGTCTATTGTGCCCTCAGGCAGTCTCCAAGAATTTAAAAATTACCTAGCCCTTGCTCTGACTCTGGTCCAGTAGGTGGTTTGGGGCAGGGGTGATCAGCTTACACTTTGTTAAGTGTAGTTTTGCCCCCTTTTAGAGTGGAAATCTCCAAACACTAAGCCTTTAAGGCTTCATCAGTGGGAAAGCTCCTTTGCTTGTTTGATTTTGATTTCTGTTCTTTTTTTTTAAACCCTTAACTTCTGTGTATTGGCTCATAGGTGGAAGAGGGGTGGGCAATGGGGGTCAAGTGACTTGCCCAGGGCCACACAGCTGGGAAGTGTCTGAGGCTGGATTTGAACCTAGGACATCCCATCTCTAGGCCTGACTCTCAATCCCAATCCACTGAGCTACCCTGCTGCCCCTGATTTCTATTCTTTTGAGACACTTTGTGAAGGTGAGGAGATTCAGAAAGCTTCTGTTACTCTTTGGCCATCTTAGGTCCACCTCTGGTATGCATTCTTTTAAAATCCTTTGGGCATAATTCCAAATTGCCTTCCAGAATGGTTGGGTAAATTTGGTTCTTGAATTATACCATCATATCATCTGCAAAACGAAGTCCTCAGTTGTTTCTGTGATTTCTTTTTTTGACCTACCAGTTTTGAAGAATTATTTAGTTTCCAGTTAATTTTAAGTTTACCTGTCCATGCACACTTATTATTATTTTAATATTATAATCTGAAAAAGTTGCATTTATTATTTCTGCTTTTCTATATTTGTTTGCAATGTTTCTATGGCCTAGTACATGGTGGATCTTTGTATATGTACTATGTACTTCTGAGAAGTAGGTATATTCATTTTCATACCTGTTCAATTTTCTCTAGATATCTATTAACTCTAATATTTCTAACATTGCATTCCCTTCCCTTAATTCTTTTTTATTTCTTTTTTGGTTCAATTTATCTAAAAGGGGAAGGTTGAGATCCCCCACCAATATTGTATTACTGTTTTTCCTCTTTAAGCTCCTTTAATTTCTCCTTTAGAAATTTATATGCTGTACCATTTGGTGCTTAAATGTTTTGTAGTGATATGACTTCATTGCTTATAGTACTGTTTAACAAAATGTGACTTCTTTCCTTATCTCTTTTAATCACATCATTTTCTACTTTAGCTTTTTCTGGTATCATGATTTCTCTCCCTTCTTTTTAATTTTAGATGATGCATAATAAATTCTGCTCTGACCTTTTACCTTGAATCTGTAGGTGTCACCCTGCCTCAAGTATCTTTCTTGTAAACAACAAATAGTAGGATTCTGGCTTTTAATTCACTCCACTAACTGCTTTGGTTTTATGGATGAGTTCATCCCATTCACATTCAGAGTTATGATTACTAACTGTGTATTGCCCTCCATCTATTTCCCTTTTACATCCTGCTCTGTTCCCTTTCACTCTGTTCCTCCTCACCAGTATTTTACTTTTTATAACTCCCTCCCACTTTCTTCTCTCTCCAATTACCACCCCCTTTCCTTGTCTTATTCCCCTTCGACTTCTCTATAGGATACTATATAATTTTATATCACAATAAGTATATTTGTTTTTCTTTCTCTTAGGCAGTTATGATGAGAGTAAATCTAAACATTGCCTATCACCACCTCTTTATTCCCCTCTCTACAATGACTTTTCATGTCTTTTTGTTATATAATTTACCCCATTCTATCTCTCCCTTCCCTTTTCTCTCAGTGCAGTCTGATTGGCACCAGGTTAAGAAGAATTTTAAGTGCACAAGAGAAACACTTATAGTTGACCATAGAAGATAGTATTGAAAAATAATTCTTTTTATCTGTTAAAATCTTAAGACTCTATCAGGATTATGATGACAATTAATTTTTATTTAAGATAAAACATATGGGAATATATGCATTAAAGACATGACCCTGGTAAAAAAGTAGTCTAGGTTACAAAGCACTTCATTTTAGAAAGGAGCCAGTGTGGGATTCTTATCTACAAATTACCACATTTATGCAGAAGGTCAGTGGAGGCAGGAATCTGGTCTAGACATTTGGATCAGATATTTGGCCTGAAAATCTGGACTGGATACATGGATTGGCTTGTTTGCACATACACCCCAAATGTTTAGGCTGCCAAAGTTTCAAAGGAGAATATTCCTAATACTTTAGGATTTCTTTATTAGAATATCTTGCCTGGATAGACGGTCTGGAACTGTTTCAACTGGTTGTATTAAGACTGTCAGCTCATTAATATAAGCTATGGTCCTCTGCCCCAGAAATTTAGCAGGGATATGATACATTCTTAATAGTCACATTCTCTTTTATTTTGATTATTTATTATGATTAAAAAGGCTATACCGCTGTAATGGTATATTTTTATATTTTTTATATCTAAAGTCAACGGGGGACAACAGAGTTTGTTAAGCCAAGAATTGTTATAGTTATGTTTGGGAACTTAGGAAATGACTTTGGCAAACAAAGAAGGGAGGAATGGAAAAGTGAAAGA
>NW_025400101.1:0-1570 GCF_016433145.1 Gracilinanus agilis
AGTTGACTGGTTTCTAAAATTAGAAATTCCTAAAATATATTCAGACTTTACATGATCTTATGCCCATCAAGCTCCACTTATTCTATGGGTGTAATTTCAGAAATCACAGAAAATAGAATATCAGCCCAAGAAGGAGACTTTGTGCCAGGCCATAGACTGTCAGAAAGGACGTTGTAACACAGAATAGGGGATGCTATATTGGAAGAGACTTTAGAATACATGATATTACAACTGGAAGGTTCCTTGGAGATCATTCTTTTCAACCTCCTCATTTTATAAGAAAGTAAACTGAGGTAAGGGGGCAGCTGGGTAGCTCAGTGGAGTGAGAGTCAGGCCTAGAGACAGGAGGTCCTAGGTTCAAACCCGGCCTCAGCCACTTCCCAGCTGTGTGACCCTGGGCAAGTCACTTGACCCCCATTGCCCACCCTTACCACTCTTCCACCTATGAGACAATACACCGAAGTACAAGGGTTTTAAAAAAAAAGAAAAAAAAGAAAGTAAACAGAGGTACAGAAAGACAAGGTGGTTTTCTTGGGATCACAATAGTGTTTCTAATGATAACGTTTATTTTAAAAAATAATTTTGGTTCTTAAGATCACCCTTTCAGAGGAACTGACTGTATTCTGTTGAAGTTTACTTGGATTCATAATAATTCACATCAGTAGGGCTATAGTCCTAGAGACTAACAACTCTTTGGGAAGCATGGCATGCTTTCAAATGTCCTGATCACTTCAAAAGTCAGAATACCTGTGTTACAATTCTGGCCTGCTTACAACTTATTATTTAACATTGGATAAGTCACCTTAGACATGCAAACCTCATTTTCTTTATCAGCAAAAATGTTAGAGATAAGGTGAATTTTCGAAACCTTTAAAGAACTAAATGAATGTAAACCATCATCATCATCATCATCATCAATATTAAATCACATTATCTTTTTAAATGGAATTTAGGTAGAAATAGACCGGAAACAAGGTGTTATCCTATTATTCCTTGTATTTAATTTCTGTGAACCACTGCACAGATAAAGTGACTGTCTTTTTGACATTGAACAGAGGTATTAGAATCATCTCTTTCCAGGTCTAACATTTTATTTCCCAGTATTCTTCATGGATCTGAAATTGTTTTTGTTTCTGTCAAACAAGATAATTAGACTTCTAATACTTTTTTTAGTTATAAAATTCTATATTATGAATTTTATAGTCCACCTTCACTTAAACATTCTAGATCTTAGTATTTCTTAAAGTTTCCCCAATGCTTGAATGCCTTTCTCTTTCCCAAGGTCCATAGAGATGCCATTGCCATAATAATAGTCTGACCACCCAAACCAAATCAGAAAGGGAATCTTCCTAATGATCATGGAAGGCATGCATGACTTCTCCAAGCCTTGTTTCCTAGTGAAGTACGTGGAGATGTTAAATGTCCTGGCTTAACATTCTTGGCCTTTGAAATCTGTCAGCATAATTTACACAGACCTTCCTGCGGACCTTCTGCTATTAATGGCTTAATAGGCTCCTGCCGCTGAGGCCGTTCTGCCTTCTAACTTTAAGGGCTCTAGGGGTGGCACCGT
>NW_025400102.1:0-2291 GCF_016433145.1 Gracilinanus agilis
ATTACAAAATGTAAATTTAATGGTTTTGATTATATTAAGCTAAAAAGCTTTTGTACAAACAAAAACAATGTAGTCAAAATCAGAAGGGAAACAACAAATTGGGAAAAAATCTTTATAATGAAAAACTCTGACAGGGGTCTAATTACTCAAATATACAAGGAGTTAAAGCAAATGTATAAAAAATCAAGCCATTGATAAATGGGCAAGAGACATGAATAGGCAATTTTCAGGTAAAGAAATCAAAAGTATCAATAAGCACATGAGAAAGTGTTCTAAATCTCTATTAATTAGAGAAATGCAAATCAAAACAACTCTGAGGTATCACCTCACACCTAGCAGATTGGCTAAAATGAAAGAAGGGGAGAGTAATGAATGTTGGAGGGGATGTGGCAAAATCGGGACATTGATGCATTGCTGGTGGAGTTGTGAAATGATCCGGCCATTCTGGCTGGCAATTTGGAACTATGCCCAAAGGGCTATAAAAGACTGCCTGCCCTTTGATCCAGCCATACCATTGCTGGGTTTGTTCCCCAAATAGATCATAGATAAACAGACTTGTATGAAAATATTTATAGCTGCGCTTTTTGTGGTGGCAAAAAACTGGAAAATGAGGGTATGTCCTTCAATTGGGGAATGGCTGAACAAACTGTGGTATATGCTGGTGATGGAATACTATTGTGCTCAAAGGAATAATAAACTGGAGGAATTCCATGCAAATTGGAGAGACCTCCAGGAAGTGATGCAGAGCGAAAGGAGCAGAACCAGAAGAACATTGTACACAGAGACTGATATACTGTGGTAAAATCAAATGTAATGGGCTCCTGCACCATCAGCACTGCAATGACACAAGACAGCTCTGAGGGATTTATGGTAAAGATGCTACCCACATTCAGAGGAAGGACTGCAGGAGAGGAAACATATAAGATAAACAATTGCTTGAATGCATGGACTGAGGCGGACATGAATGGGAAATAGACCCTGAACAAGGACACTTGTTACAACCAGTGGAAATGTGCGTTGGCCATGGGTGGGGGGAGAGCGGGGGGTGAAGGGGAAAGTAGGGGCATAAAGTATGTAAACGGATTAAAAACGAATATTAATAAATGTCTAAAAATAAATAAATAAACAAATATAACGCTGCTACTTTGTGGGCTTTCACCTATTGCAGCAGTCTCTGGAGCATAACTCCTGTGACAGGTGAGGGATCACTGTATGTCTGAAATATAACTCTTTTATCTTATCTCCCCAATCAATATTCTTTTCTTTAGAGCCTTTCTATTTCTATTGAGGGTATCACCATCAATCAAGTCACTTGGTTCAAAGCATTGGACACCTCATCAATTCCATGCTTTGCCTCACCTGATGTATCTCATTTTGTCAAATTTTCTTCCAAAACATCTTTCATGTTCATTTCCTTCTTTCTATTCACAGGGTTGTGGTTCTAGGCCCATAACATCTCTCTCCTGAACTATTACCATAGCCTCCTAATGATCTTCCTGTCTTAAATCTCTCCTCTCTCTATTCCATCCTCCACAAGTATGACAAAGAGATATTCCTAAAACACAGGCAATAAACTCTTCTGACTCCCTGATACTTCTAGGATCAAATGCCATCTCTTTTCTTTGTCATTTAAAGCTCTTCCCACCCTTTCTCCAACCTAACTTTCCAGCCTTCATGCATTCTTCAGTCTAACCAAAATGGCTTTTTAACTTGCTCTTCAGAAGTGATATTTCTTCTCCACTTGTCCAAAGACCAACATCACTAACTATACTTGTCACTAAGATACCTGTAGATAATGAATTCTTTGATCATAGTACCTATTGTGTTATTGGAAATTTTGGGTCTTTTTCCCATTTCCCATGAGCCCACTGACTTCCTGTCATTACACATTGATGTAGACAGGAGGAATAAAATTGAGGGGCTGGCATTCCTCTTTCTCTTTGCTTCTTATCGTGGCATGGTGAGAGCTGGGAACAGCGGGCCTTTTGAGCAGCTTAAGCTAGCACGGCACATAGTTTGATTTTGTTACCTTTTATTCTTTACTTCTAGAGACTACTAATAAGTCTTATAAAAACCATAATATTTTAAAAGTTATTACTATATATTAATTAAAATTTTTACACTATCCAACAAAGTTCTTTAGAAGACAATTGATATAGTGTATGAAAAGCACTTTACAAACATTGAAGTATTATGTAAATATCAATTCTTATTATGACTGTTATGGTAATGTCTAAAACAAATAATGGAATAGTTAGGTGGTACACTAGATAGAGTGCCAGGCCTAGGGT
>NW_025400103.1:0-1396 GCF_016433145.1 Gracilinanus agilis
GTGTTAAAGACTTCTTTTTTTTTGTTATTATTCTTTCTCTTCTGAATTTCCTGTAACTGATTAGCCATCATCAGCCCAGCAGCTTCTCAGGTTTATCCTCGCTCTCAGTGTCTGTCTGAGATCTATTGGCTCCTGAGGACTGAGTTCTAGTTTTTTCCAAGGTCAAGCCCCCTGGTGGATCCCCTTGCTTGATCCTCTGCAGGAGATTCCTTTACAAGTCTCAGGGAGCTACTTCCACAGTCGTATACCCGTCTGCACTGGTTCCCCACTTAGGCTTTAGTTCCTGGTTGTGTTTGCCTCCACCCACGCCTCTGCTTAGCCGGCTCCCACGCCTCTGCTCAGCTGGCGCTCTGCTCCCAGCGTCCACGCTCTGCTCCGGCGCGCGCGCGCTCAGATTTCGCGTGCGTTCTTGACTTAATGGGGTCCTAAGTCTTGCTGCTCTCAGGAACAGGTCCCGGAGCTGCCGATGACTCGATGGGTGCCCCAAACTTGCTCTATTTCTTTTTAGCTGGGTTCAGAGCTATAGGTGAGTGTGGAGGGGGTGGGGGTGGGGCGGTTGCTCAGCTCGCGATTGAGTGAGAGCCCTTTTTAGCTTGGAAATGTCTCGATTCCACGTACCTTCCACGCTGTGCCCTGTTGTGGGGTTCCTCCGTTCGTCTGGACTTGTTTTTATGTCCCCTTGAGGAGTTTTGTGTGTTTCGGTCAGGAGAGGTTAAGAGCTGCTTCTTACTCTGCCGCCATCTTAACCCGGAAGCCTCAGTACCATACGTTTTTAAGGTTGTCGCTTTATAATAGTTTGAGATCCAATATAGATAAATATTATTTTTAAAAGTGCATTTATCAACAAGCATTTATTATGGGCCTACTAAACATCCAGTGTTTGTAGAAGGTAATAAGATTTTGCACTTAATATATTGAAAGTGTATTCAATGGTTCAGATAGGTGGGTCAGTAGATAGAGAATCAGGACTGAAGATGGGAAGCCCTTAGTTCAAATTTGACCTTAGAAATTTTCAAGCTGTATGAGTCTGGACAATTCACTTAACCCCAAATTCCTAAATTTTACTGTATGACTGACTACCAAATTCATAGTAAACTTTAAATCTATTTAAACAAGAGTCTAGGGTCCTGGGGTCTTAGAGAAGGGTTATGTTTTTGGCTTCAGAAGAAATGAAACAATTGTGCCAGTTTTTGTTTTTCTTCTTGAATGGAATACCAAAGGAGGAGGGCAGATATTTGGGAATGATTCATGAGATTCTTTCACAGATTTACCTACCAGGACACTTTTACTCTAGAGCATAAACTCTTTAAAGTGAAGAACACTAATTCTCTAGAGCAGGGGTCGGCAATAGATGGCTCTGGAGCCATATCTGGCTTCACCTCCTGACCAGCCAGTC
>NW_025400104.1:0-5749 GCF_016433145.1 Gracilinanus agilis
ATTATTATTTTTATTGCATTATGATCTGAGAAGGTTACATTTATTATTTCTGCTCTTTTGCATTTGTTTGCAATGATTCTATGTCCTATAACATGGTCAATTTTTGTGAATGTGTAATGTGCAGCTGAGAAGAAGGTGTATTCCTTTTAGTTCCTATTTATTTTTCTCCACATATCAATTAGATCTAATTTTTCTAGGACTTCATTCACCTCTCTTACCTCTTTCTTATTTATTTTTCGATTTGATTTATCTAGATCTGACAGAGGAATATTTAGATCTCCCACTAGTATAGTTTTACTATCTATTTCCTTCTTGACCTCTGCCAGTTTCTCCTTTATGAATTTGGATGCTATGCCACTTGGTGAGTACATATTGAGCAATGTTATTTCCTCATTGTCTATACTGCCTTTAATCAGGATGTAATGACATTCCCTGTCTTTTTTAATCATATCTATTTTTACTTTGGCTTTGTCAGAAATCATAATTGCCACTCCTGCCTTCTTTTTCTCATTTGGTGCCCAGAAGATTTTGCTCAAGCCCTTGACCTTAAACTTGTGTATGTCCACCCACCTCATATGTGTTTCTTGTAGACAACATATTGTAGGATTTTGGTTTCTAATCCACTCTGCTATTTGCTTCTGTTTTATGAGAGAGTTCATCCCATTCACATTCAGAGTTATAATTATCAGTTGTGTATTCGTCAACGTTTTGGTATCCTCTCCTAGTTCTAGCCCTTCTTCTTACACTATTTCCTTTTAAACCAGTGTTTTGGTTTAAGCCAGTAACCCTTGTCTCCTCCCTTGATTAACCTCCCTTTCTACCCCCTCCCTTATTATTCCCCTCTTTTTATTTTTAAGGCCTAATGAATTCCCTCCCCCTTCTTCTCTCCTCCCTTTTTTGACCTCCCCACTCCCCTACTCTCCTTGGTTTATCCCTTCTGACTTTCTCAGTAGGGTTAGATAGAGTTTTATATCCCAATGGATAATATAGCTTCTCTTCCCTCTCAGGGTTAGTTACACTGAGAGTAAGGTTTAAATATTACCTCTTAATGCTCTCTTCCTCTTCTTATAATAGTATTAATCCCTTCCCCTTCCCATGCTTCTTCGTGTGTGATAGATTATCCTATTTTTCTCATTCAGTCAAGTTTCTCTTGGTTTCCTCTACTATTCACCCTCCTCTTTCCCACCCCTATATCATCTTAGACCATTTAGTATTCTAACCTCTCCCTATTTATAATTCTTCTGATTACTATAATAGTGAATAAAGTTCACTACAGAGTATTATATGTAATATTTCTCCACACAGGAATACAAATAATTAGATCTTATTGAAGCCCTTAAAGAGGCAAATTTAAGAAATATGAGTTTTCTTTCTTTCCCCTCTGTTTCATATTTACCTTTTTATGTTTCTCTTGATTTCTGTGGTTGGATATCGAACTTTCCATTCAGTCCTGCTCTTTTCTGTGCAAATACTTGGAAATCTTTTATCTTGTTGAATGCCCAAACTATCCCCTAGAAGTATATAGTTAGTTTTGATGGGTAGGTGATCCGTGGTTGTAGACCCAGTTCTCTTGCCTTTCTGAATATCATATTCCAAGCTTTGCGGTCTATTAGTGTGGAGGCTGCCAGATCCTGTGTGATCCTGATTGGTGCTCCTTGATATTTGAATTGTCTCTTTCTAGCTTCTTGTAAGATTTTTTCTTTTACTTGGAATCTCTTGAATTTGACTATTATATTCCTGGGGGTTGTCTTTTCTGGGTCTAGTGTAGAGGGTGATCTATGGATCCTTTTAATGTCTATGTTGCCCTCTTGTTGTAGAACTTCAGGGCAATTTTGCTGAATAATTTCTTTTAGTATGGAGTCCAAATTTCTATTAATTTCTGCTTTTTCAGGAAGGCCAATGATTCTCAAATTGTCTCTTCTAGCCCTGTTTTCTTGATCTGTCAATTTCTCATTGAGATATTTCATGTTTCCTTCTATTTCATCAGTCTTTTGACTGTGTTTTATTTGTTCTTGCTGTCTTGAGAGATCATTGGCTTCTAATTGCTCAATTCTAGCCTTTAGGGACTGGTTTTCTGTTATAATCTTTTGTTTTTCCTTTTCAATCTGGTCATTTCTGGTCTTCAGTTGACTTGCCTCACTTTCCAATTGTGAAATTCTGCCTTTCAAACTGTTATTTTCTTGCCAGTTCTCTTCCATCTTTCTCATCATCTCAGATTTAAACTCTTCAATAGCTTGTGACCAGTTTTCATTATTTTGGGAAGGTTTGGATGTAATTACTTGTTTGTTCTCCTCTGCTGTTTGCCCTGCTGTCTGGACTTTCTCTGTGTAAAAGTTGTCCAGTGTTACAGATTTCTTCTTGATGATCTTTCCCTTTTGGGGTTCTGGTCTCTGGCTTGATATTGTTAGCCCTGTGTCCTCTCAGGCTTTTCCTTACAACCAGAGTTTGTTTGTGCTCTCTAGGCTCCTGAAGTTTCAGATCTCGTTGTTCTCAGGGTCAAGCCTCCTCATGGATCCCTTTTGTGTTCCTCTGTCTGAGGCTCCTTTAAGAGTTTCAGGGCACTGTTTCCACAGTCTTGTACCCCTCCGCACTGGGTCCTCACTCAAGGTCTACTTCTGGGCTCAGGATCTGAGTCCATTCCTGGGCACAGGATCCAAGTCCACTCCTGCACTCAGGATCCGTAGACTCAAGAGCCTGCACTTGAGCCTACGCTCACGGTCTGTGTTCAGAATCTGCACGTTCTTTAGCCTCTTTGGGTCTTAAGTCTTGCTGCTGTCAGGAACAGGCCCTGGTGACCCCAGGTAGCTGCCAAGGTCTTAATGGGTGCCCCAAGCTTGCTCTAGCTCTTGTGAGCTGGCTTTGGCACTGTAGGTGGTGTGGGGTGGGGGAGGGGGTTGTTCATCTTGCGTTTTAGTGAAAGCTGTTTCACCCCCTTATAGCGTAGAAATGCCCCAATTCCACGTACCTTCAAAGCTGTGCCTTGTTGTGGAGTCCCTTTGTTCATCTAGATTTGTTTTTATGTCTTCTTGAGGAATCCTATATGTTTCAGTTAGGAGAGGTGAAACAGCTGCTTTTTTCTCAGCTGCCATCTTAAACAGGAAGGGATTAAATACTTTTTATACCAATAAAGTCAGATATAAATAATTGGAGAAATGTTCATTGTGCATGGGTGGGCAAAGCCAATATCATAAAAATGACAATGATTTTAAAGTAATCTACTCATTTAATGTCATTCCAATTAAATTTCCAAAAAAAATTTCATACAGCTAGAAGAATTAATAAAAATTCATTTGGATGAAGCAAAGGTCAAGAATATTAAGGGAAATAATGAAAGGAAATAGAAAAGAAAGAGGTCTGGCAGTATCAGATCTTTAACTGTATTGTAAAGCAGTAATTATCAAAACTATCTGTTACTTGTGTGTAATTAGGATTTGCTCCCCAGGACTCTAAATCCCAGCTTCCCATGTTCCTTTTCACTTTAGGTACTAAAGTGGGGATGATATAAGTTTTGCATAGCTCTGCCCCTTGTACTCTTTTCCTCTGATCATGGCTGGGAAAGTGAGCTTTATGCCAGCCAGGAGTATCTACACACATGGGTTTACTTTTCATTATACAATTAGGTTTGAACTTCAATTTCTTTTAGTTTATTCTCTTTCTACTTCAAGTGATTATTAATAAACTTTATAAAATAAAATAGTTGGAGTTATTGGATATCAATTTAAATCTTACACTGGTTAAGAAAGGTGGATATGTGGAGTGGAGTAGATATATGATATACAGCAGTAAATGATTAGAGTAACCATGCTTTTGATAAATGTAAAGATTTAAGTTTGGGGGATAAAAATTCACTATTTGGCAAAGACTTTTGGGAAAACTGGAGAGCAGTCTGGCAGAATTAGATATTTTTAATGGGATTTCCTTAATCTCTTCCTCTGTCTCCTTAAGATACCAGAGAGCAGGATTTCCAAGTAGATCAGAACTGACAGACTCAGTGAGTCAGTAAGCCAGAGCTGAAGATTCTGTTACCAAAGAGACCAGGACCTGAGGAGAGGAAGTAGCCTGTCCTCTGACAGGAAGTTAGGGTGGACAGTTGGTCAATGAGGAGAAAAAGGAAGCAGCCACTGACAGTTGAGGGTCTTTTCCTTCTGGGGTCTCTAGAGAGCACAAGTCTGTCTCTGAGGGAAGGTTCTGTTGGTAGTTGGCTGCTGACAGTTGGGTTGCTATAGAAAACTGATTGAAGGAGTGAGTGGTGGCTATCTATTATTTTAGAGAGTTAGGTAGTTAGTGAATAATATATAGATAGAGCAGAGTAGAATAGGCCTGAAGAGCCAGGCAGAAGAACCTGTGCTGAGAAGACAGAGATAGTTTTAGGAAAGTGAAGGTAGTTATTAGAAATTTTAGGCATATTTATAGGGTATAAGTTTAATAACATCTCTTTCCTCTTATCCATCTTTCTATCTGTACATCTTTCTTAACCTTCTCTCCTCACTTTGTCTAACTCCTTAATTTAACCCTCACAGTATATACCAATATCTTACACTATTTACTAAGGTAAGGTCAAAAAGGATACATGATCTAAATACAAAGGGAGACAGTAGAAGAACATGGAACATTACTATCAAATGTATGGATAGGAGAATTTATGAATAAATGAGAGACTAGAGAGCATTGTGAGATATGAAATAATATAAAATGGATAATTTTGATTGTACAGTATTAAAAAGTTTTTGTAGAAAGAAAACCAATGTAGTTAAGATTAGAAGGAAAGAAGAAAATTAGGGGAAAAGATTTAGACTGTTTCTCAGAGAATGGTCTCATGTCTTAAATATAATAGGGAACCCTGTCAATTTATAAGAATGGGAGTCATTCCTCAGTTGATAAATGGTCAAAGGATATGAAGAAGCAGTTTTTGGAGAAAGAAATTAAAGTTATACACTGTCATATGAAAAAATGCCCCAAGTAAGTCATTATTTATCAGACTAATGCAAATTAAAATAACAGATTTCTTTTCTTAATTTTTGAAGTTCTCTTAGGTAGAGTTCTAAATAGATTCCTAGTATAAAGGAAATCATAGTTTAATGGAAAGAAGCTGTGGCCAGAAGTCAGGAAGACCTGGGTTTAAAATCTTTGAAGTCAGATGCTCACAAATACAACAATTTAGCATAAATTTTCTGCATTCACTCTTTAAAATGTTGAACCTGATCTAATTAAGATTGTTTGCATAGATGTTCACTTTCAGATCATTACCTTGCTAAATTCTTCATGTTTCTCTTATCGTTCCATATCCATGAAAGATGTAAACCTTCATTTTTGTAAAATTTTGGAATCTTGTGAGCAGTTGTAATATGTTTTTGTCTAATGTGAAAGTTGATGAGAGAATTGTATTAAAAATTTTTTTTTACTGATTAATTAATTTAGAATATTTTTCCATCGTTATACAATTCCTGTTCTTTCCCTCCCAGAAGAATTGTATTATAAACTAGGATGCTTCTCCTTTTTTGTGGGACAAAGAGTACCTTTCTTTGCAGTTTCTGGATTAGGGTTTATGAAGGTAGTAGTGACTAAATACATTTGTTTCTTATCTAATATATTCTTTGCCTCTACTGTTTTCCTTTATCAGACAAATTTCATCATGGTGGATACTTAGTTGATACTGAAAAACAGTATTGAATAAATGTAGAATTGTAGAGTAACATAGAATTTGTTTTTAACAAGTTCTGTGTCTGTGAGACTTTGGAAGTTTGTGTCT
>NW_025400105.1:0-1289 GCF_016433145.1 Gracilinanus agilis
CCCTTTCAACTATCATATGTTTATCTTCAATGATTTTTCATTTTCTTCACTCTGGCCTAAATAACCACAATAGTAAATAGTATCTCCTCCGTAGAGACCACATTTACCTAACAGAAAACTCTTATTAATGTTGTGCCCAGTCCAGATCCCTCTTGCAAGGATGATTCTTCACCAACAATGTAAAAGCAAAAGGAACTTTTATTGCTAGCTAGAGGTAGTGTCCAGGCCACCAGAACCTGGACCCTGTTGTGAGGGATTTTAAGCTAGATGCAGGGTGTATACAATCTCCCAGAGTCTAGTTCTATTGTGTCACAATGAAAATCCTGTTGTTAATAACCAAAGGTTCTTGAAAGAGTCCTGGCTGGAAAGTCCCTAGCTTGTGGTTGCTTAGTTTTTGTTTCATAATTTTGGGGTCCTACTTTCCCCACTTTTTTCTTTGGATCTTTGGGAAATCATTCTCAAGGTCTGATTTCATCATATTCTGGGGTGTAGATGGTTTGATATTGCTGTGGCAGGACCATGAGCTAGACAGTATTAATGTGATCCCTTACAAAAGCAACTACCCGGTTAATCATGCAGGGACCTATAGTCAGGAGAAGAAATAGCAAGAGAAGGGGTCCCAGAATTGGTAGAGGGCTTCCCCTGGGTAGAAAATAACTCAGGGTAAGACTGAGACAATGAGACACATTTCCCCTTGGGTGCTGTTAATGGTTAGGCAAGGGTTTAAACCGTGGCTGTACACACCCACCAGGATCCAGAAAGGGGTATCAGTCACTTGGTTCTGGTGGCTGGTGTCTTAATGACAGAGCACAGGTGTTTGAACCTGGAGATTACATCCCCAATGCAGAGGCCAGATCCAGACACAGAATTCCTACCTTCCGGCTTGTCCACTGGCAGTTCTAGGGATTTAGCCCTGAGGGTTCAGAGTATGATGTCTTGAGGGCTATTTCCTCATAAAAAGGGGTTATAGCATCAAAACAAAGCCAGCAGTATCTGGTTGCCACAGGGGTGGTGTTGTTCAAAGCTGTGTATACTGCCCACATGAGGAGCCAGAGAGTCAGTGATTTTTCCAAGAAATTAACAGAATTTTCTACTTCACTAAGGTCTAAATTAGTCTGGTAAGAAAGACTGCCAGTTCTGTTTTCCCTGAACCAGGGCAGCAGTGCTTAGGGCTGCAGTTCCTCCTGTGCCCAGACCTACCAAAATTGGGATGAATATGGTACTCAGGGCAGATTGTGAGCACAGGGCAGAGGACAGGCTCAGAGGTGGGGTGGTAGTGCTTGCAGTTT
>NW_025400106.1:0-7772 GCF_016433145.1 Gracilinanus agilis
ATATATATATATTTATATATCTCTTGACATTTCATCCTATACAGTTTGTCCCTGTTCCGTCTATGTAAACTTCTTCTAGTTACCCTGTTGCTAATAATAATTTTCAATATTTGCCAATACCTTCTTTTCTTCTTGGGATACAAATTTATTGAACTTGTTTCCCTTAAAGAAAAGATTTTTTTCTCCTCCCCCCATTCTCTTAATTACCTTATGTTGATTCTCTTGAGTTCTGGGTTTGGGCAGCAAACTCTGTTTAAGTTCAGTTTTTCTTGAATGTTTGGAAGTCCTCAATTTTATTGAATGACTATACGTTCCCCTGCAATAATAAAGTTAGTCTTACTGGATAGTTGATTCTTGGTTGTAGACTCAGTTCTCTTGCTTTCCTGAATATTGTGTTCCATGCCTTCTGGTCCTTCAATGTGGATGCATCCAGATCCTGTGTTATCCTAACTGTGGTTCCCTGATATCTGAATGACTTCTTTTTGGCAGCTTGTAATATTTTTTCCTTGGTCTAGTAGTTTTTGAATTTGGCTATAATATTCCTGGAAGTTCTCAGTTGTGGATTAAATGTAGGAGGTGATCTGTGGATCCTGTCAATTTCCACTTTTCCTTCTTGTTCAAGAATTTCTGGGCAATTTTCTCTGATAATTTCTTGTAAAATGCTATCTAAACTTTTTCTTTAATCATGATGTTCTGGTAAACCAATAATTCTTAAGTTGTCTCTTCTAGCTCTGTTCTCCAGATCTTTGGTTGAATCAATGAGGTGTTTCATATTCTCCTCAGATTTTTTATCTTTTAAATTTTGTTTAATGTACTCTTGCTACCTTGCGAAGTCATTTTCTTCTAGTTGTTGAGTTCTGTTTTTTTAAAGACTGAATTTCATCCCTTGCTTTTTGGTCATCCTTCTCTTTCTGGTCTGATTTTCTTTGTAGATCATCTTTTGCCTTCTTTCCTTCATTTTCTCCTTTTTCAAATTGTCTTCAGCCTCTCTTGATTATTTTTTGAGTTCCTGAAGTTCTTGACTTAATTGAGTTTTAAATTTCTTGAGTTAATTGAATTTTGAGATCTTCCAAAGCCTGTGTCCAGTTCGCTGGAACTACTTCCTCTTCTTCTATTTCTGTTTCATTTGCTCCCTTTTCACTTCCTTGAAAGAAGCTGTTAGTTGTCATTTCTTTTCTCTTTTTCTGTTGCTTACTCATGTTTTTTCTCTTCCTTGTTCTGCTAGTTTGAGCAGATGTATTTAATGATCTTTGATGAAAGATCTTCCCACCAGGGGCAAAGGTTTGTAGTTACTTTCTCTGCCTTGGAAGACTTTTGTCTGTCCAATTGTTGGGATTAATCCTGTATTGATTGGATTAATCTGCCCTGAGGCTAAAACCTCAAAACCTTGAGGGGAGGGAAAAACAAACAAACAAACAAAAAACCCAAAAAATGTTGGTTGACAAGAAGGAGCATTTTCTCTGAACTGATCTGTCCAGCAGTGGAGTTCCCCTGTGCTGTCCACTGTGTATGATCTGGTTTTCTTTCCTCTTGAAGTCTTGAGTTCTCTGTCTAGGTATGAGGAAGCCAAGCTGTCTGCACTCTGGGCTTTGGCTCTCTCTAAGCCACCATCTTCTGGGTGTTTTTGCTGTTTTTCTCTGGTTTTCTCCTCCAGTCACCTCTCCAGTGCCTGTGTTTGACTCACTGAGTCCTATGCCAGCAAGGCCCTCTCTCCTGAACAGTGTACCCACCAGCCCTGAGATTTCCTGGCTGCTGGAGACTCAGCACAGCACGTGGGGGAGGGGACCTGGGATCCTGGGATTCCCCTTCTATGCCCTCAGTCCAGATAGTTCAAGTATTGAAGCCTTTTTCTTGGAGTAACTCTTTAGTTATGCTGCAGTAGGGTTCCCCCTGCTCTGTCCCGTTATTATATTTGGTCCTCTTTCTTCTTGAAGCACATTGTTTTCTATCTCGGTGTGTAAGGGTGCAGAGGTTATAAGATTTGTTCTGTCTACACCACCATCTTACCTGAACTCACTAAAGATTTTTAATAAGAATGAGATTATTTTGAAATGTTGTCATTTTAGGAAATGATGGATTTCCATATGGAAGTAACTTTAAGTTGCTTATACCCTAATTAATTCCAAAAAGCACAACCTTTCTCTTGCTTCTTCCTCCCTAACAAAAGGAATAAATACAAAATAGGCAATGGTTTGTTGGAATTCATTTTAAGAAACATCTTAATTGTGTATAGGAAATTTCAGGCAAATAATTCATTAATTCAGCTGACAAAAAAAATTCACATGGAGTGGTCATTGTTTGCTTGTTCAGTTTTAAATATGTGCAGTCAAAATAGTCTGGCAGCTCATTCAGTGTATTTATAGACTTTGCATCTTTTTATCACTGATTATTTACCTTGAGTACTATAGAAATGGTAGTGTAGAAAAGCATGTATGAATTAAATCTTCAAATCAGACCCTATTTATCCTTAAAAAAATTTCATACACACATTATTTAAGGATCAGAGAAATGAATAATAATGATAATAATGCTCAGTCATGTATTTTTTCCTCTCTCTTTTCTCCTTTCTAACATTCTGGTGGGGGAGTTGTTAATGTACATCAATAGGCCCAGAAGGGAGATAACAGGAGGGAAGAGAGGGAAAATTCAAGTACCTGAATAAATAGATACCTTCTGAATACTTGCCTACATGTTGTATTTGGCTAGTCATATTCAGTGGCCATAAGTCATTACACTTGAAAATAAATTCTTTTAAACTATTTCAGTCTATTTTCTTAAAGACCATTCACCAAAAAAACCTGGGCTTTCCATTACTTGAAGCATTTTAAAGAAGATTAAAAATTTAAATAATTGAATATTTATTAAAAAATACTAGAATCATAACATGCCTCTAATTTTTCTAATTTCATAAAACTAAATTTATTAAAATCATAGGTCAGCTGATTTTTAAAATATATATGCCATTCTTCAGATTTCTGGAATGATTCATCATTGTACAATGCTTGTGCCTGCTCAGATCAGTCATGACACATCACATTAGATTCTGAAGAAAGAAAACCTTGACATTCTAAGTTACAATCTATCAGTGTAATGAGGCGGCAGTTTAGGGCTCAGAAAATGGTTGTTTGACCCTCAAAACTTCTTAAATGTAGCAAATTAATCAGACAGTCAATTTTAATGAGCATTTGTAAAGACTTTCAATACCTTTGCTAAAATTGTAACATACCAGCATGGACATATTGACTATGAAACACCTACCACTTTGTTCTGCAAAGCTTGTCACCAGACAGCCACTTTTTAATAAGGTCATTTTACATATTTAATCATCCAAATGAATTATTAACATTTCAAAATGATTATATAACATGTAATCATGTCCTGTAATGTTCAAGGCACTCTATGGAACAAAGAATGAAACAGAGGCTCTGCTTCTCTATTGAATTCTCAATTAAAATTCAAGAGATGGATAAGATCCATGGAGATGAGGGGAACAGTCAATGGAATAGTGGTTGTAAATAGATAATATTACTAGGTCAATCCGAATTAAGCTTTGAGGTCAATGATATATGGAAAGAGAACTTAAAGTAGTATGTCTTAAAGAATAACTCAGGAATCAGAAATTGGAAGATTACTAAGCATATATAGAGAATTATTGAAATTCAATGTTAATTACTGAACCAGCTATGAGGAAGGTTTAGTTGTAGTCTTTTCTCCAACTGGTCAATGACTAATGGCTAGATTTTGGCAGTCATTTGATCTCTCTCTGTCCCAGGTTTGTTTTTATCTATAGAATTTGCAAATTTTAAGAATAACTTCTCAAGTAATTTTCAGCCTTAGAATTCTATAACTGAGGGGGAAAGTGAGGTGGTGCTGCAGCTGTTGGAGGAGAAATTAACAAGCTAGAAAGAATATGTGTATGACTACTGAAAATATTGCTACATGAAACCCTTTCACTAATAATAACTCTACATTAAAATAATCAACTCAGTGGCATCCTTTAAACACTTGTGAAAAATTGAAACTAGGACTTTTAGGGAGCATTGCATTCCTATAGGTTTACATATTTTACTAGGCTTGGAAGAGTGCAAGGTCAAATTGTCTAGGCATAGATTCAGAGTTATAGCCAGAAATGTAAAAAGATGCCAGACAAAGTGGTTAATATCATACTTCTAAAACACCAGGGGAAAACAGTGGAAGGAGGCTGTATGGTTTCCCTTGAATGAAATGGATTAGCAGGATAGTTTAGTATGTAGGGAAGACATAAGAAGAAAATAAAAACATTCAGTGACTACGTAGCTATAGTCAGGAACTTATAAGTTTTATCAGGTTTCATATTAATGAAGTTAAGGACTTGGAATATGATGTTCCAGAAAGGAAAGGAGCCAGGATTACAACCAAGAATAAATTACTGAGCAAAACTAAGTATAATCCCTCAAGATTATTAATTAAATAGAAAACTGAAACACTCCTGCTGAAGACAGAGCTGAGTAGGAAATTTTATTAAAAAAAGACTCAAGAAAATCATAAAAAAGCAAACATGAAAGTGAAGTCTTAAGGAACTCAATAAGGTTAAACTACTTACATTTCTATGGAGGGAGATCATACGTGATACAACTCTCAAAAACTACATCTTTTTAGAGCACCTAGAAAAATTCTACGTAAACAGAGCATACAAGTATGAATCAATAATGTTAAAATGAGAATTTCCGGGAAGATCGCGGGTTAGATGGAGTGAATCTTAAAACCTCTGCATACTTACACACTGAGATAGAAAACAATTTGCTTCTAGAAGAAAGAACTCCAAATCTAATAACAGGAAAGAGGAGGGGGAACCCTACTGCACCACAACTAAAGAGGTACACCAAGAAAAAGGCTTCAATTCTGGTTGAATTGAAAAGACTGTCTGGTCTGAGGGCATAAAAGGGGAATCCCAGGGCACCTCCCTCATGTGCTGTGTGCAGTCTCCAGCTGCCTGGGAAATATCAGGGCTGGTAGACACACCAGAGAGAGGGCCTTGTTGGCAGTGTACTTGGGGAGTTAAACACAGGCACTGGAGAGGTGATTGGAGGAGAAAACCAGAGAAACACAGCAAAAACACCCAGAAGATGGTGGCTTAGAGAGAGTCAAACCCCAGACCACAGATAGCCTGGCTTCCTCATACCAAGATAGAAAACAAAGGGCTTCAAGAGTAAAGAAAATCAGATCAAACAAAGTGGACAGCACAGGGGGACCCCACTGCTGGAGAGCTCAGTTCAGCAAAAATGCTCCTTCTTGTCCCCCCACAGATTTTTTTTTGGTTCCTTTTTTCTTTCCTCTCCAGGTTTTAGCTTCAGGGCAGATTAAGAAGTAAAATTAATCCAATCAATACAGGATTAATCCCAACAATTGGACAGACAAAAAGTCTTCAGAGGAAAGAGAAAATAACTACAAACCTCCATTGCCAGCTGGGGGAAGATCTTTCATCAAAGATCATTCAATACATCTGCTCAAACTAGCAGAACAAGTGTAAGCAACAGAAAAAAAAATAGAAATGAAAACTGACAGCTTCTTTCAAAGAAGTGAAAAGAGAGCAAATGAAATAGAAGTAGAATAAAAGGAAGTAGTTCCAACAAACTGGACACAGGCTTTGGAAGATCTCAAAATTCAATTAACTCAAGAACTTCAGGAACTCAAAAAGCAATTAAGGAGGCAAGAGAGGCTGAAGACAATTTGAAAAAAGAAATACATAAACTAAAACAAGAAAATAAACTCTAAAAAGCCAGAATTGGGACAAAAAGAAGGCAAAAGATGATCTACAAAGAAAATTCGACCAGAAAGTTCAGGATGACCTAAAAGCCAGGGAAGAAATTCAGTCTTTAAAAAAACAGAACTCAACAATTAGAAACAAATGACTTCACAAGGAAGCAAGAATATGTTAAACAATATTTTAAAAATGAAAAATTTGAGGAAAATATGAAATACCTCATTAAGTCAACCAAAGATCTGGAGAACAGAGCTAGAAGAGACAGCTTAAGAATTATTGGTTTACCAGAACATCATGATAAAAGAAAAAGTTTAGATTAGATTTTACAAGAAATTATCAGGGAAAATTTCCCAGAAATTCTTGAACAAGAGGGAAAAATGGAAATTGACAGAATCCACAGATCACCTTCTACATTTAATCCACAACTGACAACTTCCAAGAATATTATAGACAAATTCAAAAACTACCAGACCAAGGAAAAATATTACAAGCTGCTAACTTGCCCATAAAATGGAAGCAAATAGCAGAGTGGATTAGAAACCAAAACCCAACCATATGTTGTTTACAAGAAACACATATTAGACAGACAGACAGACATAGAATGAAAATGAGAGGATAGAGCAAAATCTTTTGGGCTTCAAATGAGAAAAAGAAGGCAAGGGTGGTTATCATGATCTCTGACAGAGCCAAAATAAACATAGATAAGGTTAAAAGAGATAGGGAAGGTAACTACATCCTAATAAAAGGCAGTATAAACAATGAAGAAATATCAGTACTCAATATGTATGTACCAAACTGTATAGCTTCCACATTTCTAAAGGAGAAGCTAGTGGAGCTCAAGGATGAAATAGATATCAAAACCATACTAGTGGGGGAACTCAATCTTCCCCTATTGGATCTAGATAAATCAAACTAAAAAATAAATAAAAAAGAGATAAGAGAGGTGAATGAAACACTAGAAAAATTAGAATTAACAGATATATGGAGAAAATAAATTGGGACAAAAAGGAATGAATATTCTTTTCAGCAGCACATGGAACATTCACAAAGATAGACCTTGTAATAGCACATAGAAACATGGCAAACAAATGCAAAAAAGAAGACATAATAAGTGTAACCTTCTCAAATCATAATGCAATAAAAATAGTAATTAGTAAGACTACATGGAGAGGGAAACAAAAAACTAATTATAAATTAAATAATATGATTTCCCAAAATAATTTAGTGAAAGAACAAATCATAGAAACAATTCATAATTTCATTGAAGATAATGAAAATAATGAGACATCTTACCCAAACCTCTGGGATGCAGCCAAAGTAGTTATAAGGGAAAAAGTTATATCACTGAGTGCATATATTAACAAATTGGGGTGTGGGGGAGAGGTTAATGAATAGGGCATGCAACTTAAAAAACTAGAAAGCAAACAAATTAAAAATCCCTAGATAAAAATTAAATTAAAAATGCTAAAAATAAAAGGAGAAACTAATAAAATTGAAAGTAAAAGAATTATTTAATTGATAAATAAGACTAGAAGTTGGTATTTTGAAAAAAAACAGATAAAATAGACAAAGCACTGGTAAATCTAATTAAAAAAAGAAAAAAGAAAAACAAATTAAAAGTATCAAAGATGAAAAGGGAGACCTCACCTCTAATGAAGAGGAAATTAAGACAATCATTAAAAACTATTTTGCCAAATTCTATGGCAATAAATATCTAGGTGATATGGATGAATATTTATAAAAATATAAATTGCCTAGATTAACAGTAGAAGAAATAGAATACTTAAATAATCCAATATCAGAAAAAGAAATTGAATAGGCCATTAAAGCACTCACTAAGAAAAAATCACCAGGGCCTGATGGATTAACAAGTGAATTCTAGCAAACATTCAAAGAAAAATTAATCCAAACACTATACAAAACTATTTGATATAATAAGCAAAGAAGGAGTCCTACCACACTCCTTTTATGACACAAATATGGTACTGATTCCAAAGCCAGAGAGATCAAAAACAGAGAAAGAAAATTA
>NW_025400107.1:0-1186 GCF_016433145.1 Gracilinanus agilis
GAGGGCGGGGCGGGGCCGGGGGAGGGGGCGGAGGTGGAGGCGGCCGCGTGACAGTCCCGGCCCCGCCCCCTCTGGCCCTCCCCGCGTGCCGGCCACAAAGGCGGAGGGAGGCTCTCGGGGCGCTCGTGTGGTCCTAGTGCCCTCTTTCCCGGGCCTGGGCGGCGCCTGCGCACTGGCTTTGCGTCCCTGTCTGCTCGGCGCCATGTGACTGCCCAAGTGCTGCGTTCCCATTTTAAAGGCGGAGGGGTTGAGGCCCAAAGAAAGTCCCTTCGCTGCCTAACACGACGCGGGGCTAGGGGGCACAGGACCACTGTCAGGATATGCCATGAGGGAGGCAGGGAGATCCAGATACCAAGGAAACAGATCTTGAGGCAATGCCGCTCCGGGGAGTGCGAGAATAACGCGCTGTTGGGAAGGGTGCTTGGAGATCCTCGAGCGCCGCACCCATTTGACAGACAGGAAGACTGAGAGCAGGGTCTCATTGGGGCCTCGCATCTGGGGTAGGGTGGAGAGGACGCCGCGAGGTAAAATCTGAGCCCGTCCCCGACTCTACAAGGGGACTCTAGGTCTGGCAAAAGCCCAGAGAGGGCCAGGGCACAGCCCAAGGTCACACAGTGCGGCCAGGCACGCGCTCTCCCTCCCGGGGTCCCTGACGTCATCGCCGCCCGGGCTCCAGAGGCGGACAGGAAGTGATGGCGACAGGAAGCCTGAGGCTACCGATATGGCGTCCGCACGGGTTTCGCTGCCCACAACCAAGATGGCGCCCGTGAGCCCTTGGCTCCCGGAGCTCTGCACGCCCCCGAGGAGGCATATTCCAGAATCCCGCGCCGTGCCCTTAGCTAAGATGGTGCTCAGGCCACGCCTCCTCCGCTCGCGCCCGCGCCCGCCCTTATCAAAAATGGCTTCCGTTCCAGCTCGGCTTCTGTGCAGGCGCGACATCTGAGGGGAGGGGAACGCCGAGGTGGGGGGGCAGGGAAGGAAGGGGGACCCGGAAGTGGAGGGGCCCCCCCGGGTGGAAGTGACGCCACCCCCGCGGCCCAAAATGTCGGCGCCCAGAGGGAGGTGTAAGTAATTAAAGGAGAGAGGGGCACGGCGCGGTCCGAGACCCCCCTGGGGCCCGAATGCCCCGGGACTCGGCCCTCTCCCGCGCCCCCCGCCCTCAGGAGCCGGATGGACCGATCCGGGC
>NW_025400108.1:0-1012 GCF_016433145.1 Gracilinanus agilis
AAGAACTGGAAAAGGAGGGTATATCCTTCAATTGGGGAATGGCTGAACAAATTGTGGTATATGCTGGTGATGGAATACTATTGTGCTAAAAGGAATAATAAACTGGAGGAATTCCATGTGAATTGGAAAGACCTCCAGGAAATGATGCAGAGCGAAAGGAGCAGAGCCAGAAGAACACTATACACAGAGACTGATATACTGTGGTAAAATCGAATATAATGGACTTCTATACCAGCAGCAATGCAATGACACAAGACAGCTCTGAGGGATTTATGGTAAAGAACATTACCCATATTCAGAGGAAGAACTGCAGGAGAGGAAACATAGAAGATAAACAAATTCTTGAAAGCAAGGGTTGAGGCGGACATGATTGGGGATGTAGACTTGAAACAACCACACCAATGCAACTAACAACAATTTGGAAATAGGCCCTGAACAAGGACACATGTTATAACCAGTGGAAATGTGTGTTGGCCATGGGTTGGTGGAGAGCGGGGGTTGAAAGGGAAAGTAGGGGCATGAAGCATGTAAACATGTTAATAATGAATATTAATAAATGTTTAATAAAAAAGGCATTCTAGGTTCCGGGTTAAGATGGCGACAGAGTAAAAAGCAGCTGCTTAACCTCTCCTAAGCGAAACATATAGGTCTCTTCAAGAAGACATAAATACAAATCCAGACGAATAAAGGGACCCCACAACAGGGAGCAGCATTGAAGGTATGTGGAATTGGGGCACTTCCATGCTATAAAGGGGTGAAACAGCTTTCACTAAAATGTGAGCTGAGCAACCCCCTCCTCCTCACACCACCTACAGTGCCAAAGCCAGCACACAAGAGCTACAGTGAGCTTGGGGTACCCAATAAATCATTGATAGCTCCATGTCCTGTTCCTGAGAGCAGCAAGACTTAAGACCCCAAGAGGCTAAATAGCTTGCGGACTTTGAACAGAGACCCTGAGCGCAGGCGCAATCACAACTACAGACGCGGATTCTGAGCTCAGGTGTAGACCATG
>NW_025400109.1:0-1006 GCF_016433145.1 Gracilinanus agilis
TTACATTTTTTTTGCTTGATCTATTTTCCATGTCAGTTGTTTTTTTTTTAAATAATTTTTATTTTTTAGAAAAGTTATCATGGTTACATGATTCATGTTCTTACTTTCCCCTTTACCCCCCAATATCCCCGCCTTAGTTTTAACATGTGTTATCAATCAAGACTTATTTCCAAATTGTTGATAGTTGCATAGGTGTGGTTGTTTCGAGTCTACATCCCCAATCATGTCTGCCTCAACCCATGGGTTCAAGCAGTTGCTTTTCTTCTGTGTTTCCTCTACTGTAGTTCTTCCTCTGAATGTGGGTAGGGTTCTTTTCCATAAGTCCCTCAGAATTGTTATGGATCATTGCATTGCTGCTAGTACAGAAGTCCATTACATTCGATTTTACCACAGTGTATTGGTCTCTGTGTACAATATTCTTTTGGCTCTGCTCCTTTCACTCTGCATCAATTCCTGGAGGTCTTTCCAGTTCACATGGAATTCCTCCAGTTTATAATTCCTTTCAGCTCAATAATATTCCATCATCAGCATATACCACAGTTTGTTCAGCCATTCCCCAACAGAAGAGCATACACTCATTTTTCAGTTTTTTGCCACCACAAAAATCGAGGTTATAAGTATTTTCATACAAGCCTATTTATCTATGATCTCTTTGGGGTACAATCCCAGCAATGGTATGACTGGATCAAAGGGCAGGCATTCTTTTATCACTCTTTGGGCATAGTCCAAATTGCCATGCAGAGTGTTTGGATCAGTTCACAACTCCACCAGCAATGCATTAATGTCCTGATTTGGCCATATCCCCTCCAACATTCATTACTCTCCCCTACTATCATTTTAGCCAGTCTGCTAGGTGTGAGGTGATACCTCAGCATTGTTTTGATTTGCATTTCTCTAATTATTAGAGATTTAGAGCACTTTCTCAGGTGCTTATTGATAGTTTTGATTTCTTTATCTCTAAATTGCCTATTCATGTCCCTTGCCCATTTATCGATTGGGGAATGGC
>NW_025400111.1:0-1961 GCF_016433145.1 Gracilinanus agilis
ATATATATAAGTTAAGTGAACACAAAATAGTATACCTGTCAGATCTCTGGGAAAGATTTTAAAACCAAGCAAGAGTTAGAGAAAATTACAAAATGTAAATTAAATGGTTTTGATTATATTAAGCTAAAAAGCTTTTGTACAAACAAAAACAATGTAGTCAAAATCAGAAGGGAAACAACAAATTGGGAAAAAATCTTTATAACAAAAACTCTGACAGGGATCTAATTACTCAAATATACAAGGAGTTAAAGCAATTGTATAAAAAATCAACTATTCCCCAATTGAAAAATGGGCAAGAGACATGAATAGGCAATTTTCAGGTAAAGAAATCAAAAGTATCAATAAGCACATGAGAAAGTGTTCTAAATCTCTAATAATTAGTGAAATGCAAATCAAAACAACTCTGAGGTATCACCTCACACCTAGCAGATTGGCTAAAATGAAAGAAGAGGAGAATAATGAATGCTGGAGGCGATGTGGCAAAATTGGGACATTAATGCATTGCTGTTGGAGTTGTGAAATGATACAAGCATTCTGGCTGGCAATTTAGAACTATGCTCAAAGGGCTATAAAAGAATGCCTGCCCTTTGATCCAGCCATACCATTGTTGGGTTTGTACAACAAAGAGATCATAGATAAACAGACTTGTACGAAAATATTTATAGCTGCGCTTTTTGTGGTGGCAAAGAACTGGAAAATGAGGGTATGTCCTTCAATTTGGGAATGGCTGAACAAACTGTGGTATATGCTGGTGATGGAATACTATCGTGCTAAAAGGAATAATAAACTGGAGGAGTTCCAGGTGAACTGGAAAGACCTCCAGGAACTGATGCAGAGTGAAAGGAGCAGAGCCAGAAGAACACTGTACACAGAGACTGATATACTGTAGTAAAATCGAATGTAATGGACCTCTGTACCAGCAGCAATGCAGTGACACAGGACAATTCTGAGGGATTTATGGTAAAGATGCTGCCCACATTCAGAGGAAGAACTGCAGGAGAGGAAACATATAAGATAAACAATTTCTTGAACTCATGGGCTGAGGCGGACATGATTGGGGATGTAGACTCGAAACTACCACACCAATGCAACTAACAACAATTTGGAAATAGGCCCTGAACAAGGTCACATATTACAACCAGTGGAAATGTGCATCAGCCATGGGTGGGGGGAGTGCGGGGGGTGAAGGGGAAAGTAGGAGCATGAAGCATGTAACCAGGTTAAAAATGAATATTAATAAATGTTTAAAATGTAAAAAAAATATTTATAGCCGTGCTTTTCATGGTAGCAAAAAACTGGAAAATGAGGGTATGCCCTTCAATCGGGGAATGGCTGAACAAATTGTGGTATATGCGGGTGATGGAATACTATTGTGCTAAAAGGAATAAAGTACTAGAGGAGTTCCATGTGAACTAGAAAGACCTCCAGAAATTGATGCAGAGCGAAAGGAGCAGAGCCAAAAGAACATTGTACACAGAGACTGATATACTGTGGTAAAATCGAATGTAATGGACTTCTGTACCAGCAACAATGCAGTGACACAGGACAATTCTGAGGGATTTATGGTAAAGATGCTACCCACATTCAGAGGAAGAACTGCAGGAGAGGAAACACAGAAGAAAAACAACTGCTTGAATGCATGGGTTGATGCAGACATGATTGGGGATATAGACTCGAAAGGACCACACCAATGCAACTATCAATAATATGGAAATAGGTCTTGATAGATGATACATGTTAAAACCAGTGGAAATGTGTGTCAGCTATGAGGGCGGTGGGGTGAAGGGGGGGGTGTGAAGGGGAAAGTAAGAACATGAATCATGTAACCATGAAAATTTTTTCTAAAAAATAAAAAATTTTTAAAAAAGTAGACATTTAGATAGGGGCAAAATTCTATATATTTCTTATTAAGACGTAATCATACTCAAGAGACCAATCAATAATTGTATAGTCTAAGAATA
>NW_025400112.1:0-1338 GCF_016433145.1 Gracilinanus agilis
AAATCTCTAATAATTAGAGAAATGCAAATCAAAACAACTCTGAGGTATCACCTCACACCTAGCAGAGTGGCTAAAATGAAAGAAGGGGAGAGTAATGAATGCTGGAGGGGATGTGGCAAAATTGGGACATTAATGCATTGCTGGTGGAGCTGTGAACTGATCCAGCCATTCTGGCTGGCAATTTGGAATCATGCTCAAAGGGCTATAAAAGAATGCCTGCCCTTTGATCCAGCCATACCATTGTTGGGTTTGTACCCTAAAGAAATCATAGATAAACAGACTTGTACGAAAATATTTATAGCTATGCTTTTTGTGGTGGTAACAAACTGGAAAATGAGGGTATGTCCTTCAATTGGGGAATGGCTGAACAAACTGTGGTATATGTGGGTGATGGTATGCTAAAAGGAATAATAAACTGGAGGAATTCCATGCAAATTGGAGAGACCTCCAGGAAGTGATGCAGAGCGAAAGGAGAGGAGCCAGAAGAACATTGTACACAGAGACTGATATACTGTGGTAAAATTGAATGTATCGAACCTCTGTACCAGCAGCAATACAATGACACAAGACAATTCTGAGGGATTTATGGTAAAGAACGCTGCCCACATTCAGAGGAAGGACTGCAAGAGAGGAAACATATAAGAAAAACAACAGCTTGAAGGCATGGGTCGGGGTGGACATGATTGAGGGTGTGGAACTACCACACCAATGCAACTACCAACAATTTGGAAATAGGTCTTGATCAAGGACACGTGACAAAACTAGTGGAAATGTGCATCGGCCATGGGTGGGGGGAGTTCAGGGGGTGAAGGGGAAAGTAGGAGCATGAATCATGTAACCATGTTACATATGAATACTAATAAATGTTTAAAAAAAAAAGTGTTCTGCTTTTCTCCAGACTAAGCATCCCAGTTTCCTCCTCCTCAAATGGCATAGTCTCCAGCCTTCTTACTATCCTGTTACCTTTCTCTGTATTCAGCCAAGCTTCTCAATATCCTTCTCAAAATATGTCTTCTAGAAAGAGAACAGTACTCCTGATGTGCTCTACGCAGAGTAGGTTATGTGGCCAGAGAATTGCCTTTATTACAAACACAAGAGTTTATTTTAATACAAATTAAGATTAAATTGGTGTTCTGTTTTAATTCCCATTCTATACACTGTTAACTCTGATTCAGTTTATAGTCATCTGAAAGAGTGTGGAACAAAGGACAGTGTTGGACCCAGAGTCAGGAAGACTTTGGATTGAATCCTGCTTCTGACAATTCCTACCTATATGATGAACTTGAGTTAGTTCTTTAATGTCCTTAAGTCTCAGTTTACTTAAGTGTGAAATGAGAC
>NW_025400113.1:0-1020 GCF_016433145.1 Gracilinanus agilis
CTGTGTAAAAGCTGTTGAGTGTTAAAGACTTCTTTTTCTTGTTGTTAATCTTTCTCTTCTGAACTTCCTGAGACTGGGTAGCCATTGTTAGCCCAGCAGCTTCTCTGGTTTATCCTCAGGGTCTGTCCGTGGTCTTTTGGCTCCTGAGGTCTGAGTTCTGGTTTTTTCCAAGGTCAAGCCCCCTGGTGGACACCCTTGCTTGATCCTCTGCCAGAGGTTTCTTTACAACTCTCAGGGCGCTGCTTCCACAGTCGTATACCCGTCTGCACTGGTTCCCCACTCAGGGTTTCAGAGCTTTATCTAGTGGCTGTGTCTGCCTCCACCCACGCCTCCTCCTGCGCCTGCGCTCTGAGCCCTCGTTCTGCACCCTGTGTCCACTCTCTGCTCCCGCACTCAGAGTTTGTGTGTGTTCGTTAGCTTTTTGGGGTCCTAAATCTTGCTGCTCTCAGGAACAGGCCCCGGAGCTGCCAATGACTCTATGGGTGCCCCAAACTTGCTGTATTTCTTTTTAGCTGGCTTCGGCGCTATAGGTGGTGTGTGTGGAGGGGGTGGGGGTGGGGTGGTTGCTCAGCCCGCAATTTAGTGAGAGCTGTTTCACCCCTTTATAGCATAGAAATGCCTCAATTCCACGTACCTTCCACACTGTGCCCTGTTGTGGGGTTCCTCCGTTCGTCTGGACTTGTTTTTATGTCCCCTTGAGGAGTTTTGTGTGTTTCAGTCAGGAGAGGTTAAGAGCTGCTTCTTACTCTGCCGCCATCTTAACCCGGAATCTCTTTGTGTATTTTTCTCTGAACTTCTACTAGATGATGAACTCTTTGAAATCTAGACCAATGTCTAATTGACTTTTTCATTCCCTGTTATGTGCCACCTATTCCCTCCAATGCGTGTTTTAGAGGTGACATTAAGAATACTGGACTTGGAGTCAGGAAGACCTGAACTCAACTCTTTCCTTAGTCACTTACTAGCCTTGTGTTTGGCAAGTTACTTAATTTCTTTTAGTCTCAGTTTCTTCATCTGTGA
>NW_025400114.1:0-2879 GCF_016433145.1 Gracilinanus agilis
TTGGTTTTTGATTTGCCTGTCCAGGTGCCCTTTCTAATTATTATTTTTATTGCATTATGATCTGAGAAAGTTACATTTATTATTTCTGCTCTTTTGCATTTTTTACAATGTTTCTATGCCCTATTACATGGTCAATCTTTGTGAATGTACCATGTGCAGCTGAAAAGAAGGTGTATTCTTTTTTGTCCCTATTTATTTTTCTCCACATATCAACTAAATCTAATTTTTCTAGGACTTCATTCACCTCTCTTACCTCTTTCTTATTTATTTTTTGGTTTGATTTATCTAGATCTGAAAGAGGAATATTTAGATCTCCCACTATTATGGTTTTACTATCTATTTCCTTCTTGACCTCTGCCAGTTTCTCCTTTATGAATTTGGATGCTATACCACTTGGTGCATACATATTGAGCACTGTTATTCCCTCATTGTTTATACTGCCTTTAATCAGGATGTAATGACCGTCCCTGTGTTTTTTAATCATATCTATTTTTACTTTGGCTTTGTCAGAAATCATAATAGCCACTCCTGCCTTTTTTTTCTCATTTGATGCCCAAAATGTTTTGCTCAAGCCCTTAACTTTGAACTTGTGCATGTCTATCCACCTCATATGTGTTTCTTGTAGACAACCTATGGTAGGATTTTGATTTCTGATCCACTCTGCTATTTGCTTCCATTTTATGAGCGAGTTCATCCCATTCACATTCAGAGTTACAATTATCAGTTGTGCATTCACTGACATTTTTGTATCCTCCCCTATTCCCACCCCTTCTTCTTACACTATTTTCTTTTAAACCAGTGGTTTGCTTTGAGCTGGTATCCCTTATCCCCTCCCTTGATTAACTACCCTTTCTACCCTCTCCCTTGTTATTCCCCTCTTTTTATTTTTAAAGGCCTAATGAATTCCCTCCCCCTTCTTCTCCCCTCTCTTTTTTGACCTCCCCACTCCCCTGCTCCCCTTGGTTTATCCCTTCTGACTTTCTCCATAGGGTTAGAGTTTTTTATCCCAATGTATAATGTAGCTACTCTTCCCTCTCCATGTAGATTACACTGAGATTAAGGTTTAAATATTACCTATTAATGCTGTCTTCCTCTCCTTCTTATACTAGTATTTGTCCCCTCCCCTTCCCATGCCCTCTTGGTGTGTAATAGAATATCCTATTTTTCTTATTCACTCAAGTTTCTCTTGGTGTCCCCTACTATTCACCCCACTCTTTCCCATCCCCCATGTCATCTTAGACCATTTAGTATTCTGTCCTCTCCCTATGAATTATTCTTCTGATTGCTATAATAGTGAATACTATAATAGTGAATAGAGTTAAGTACAGAAAATTATACATAGCATTTCTCCACATAGGAATGCAGATAATTAGATCTTATTTAAGCCCTTAAAGAGTCAAATTTAAAAAATTATGGGTTTTCTTTCTTTCCCCTCTGTTTCTTATTTACCTTTTCATGTTTCTCTTGATTTTTTGGGGTTGGATATCAAACTTTCCATTTAGTCCTGGTATTTTCTGCGCAAATACTTGGTAATCTTCAATTTTTTTGAATGCCCATACTTTCCCCTGGAAGTATATAGTCAGTTTCGATGGGTAGTTGATCTGTGGTTGAAGGCCCAGCTCTCTTGCCTTTCTGAATATCATATTCCAAGCCTTATGGTCTTTTAGTGTGGAGGCTGCCAGATCCTGTGTGATCCTGATTGGTGCTCCTTGATATTTGAATTGTCTCTTTCTGGCTTCTTTTAAGATTTTTTCTTTTACTTGAAAGCACTTGAATTTGGCTATTATATTCCTGAGTGTTGCCCTTTCTGGGTCTAGTGTAGAGGGTGATCTATGGATCCTTTCAATGTCTATATTGCCCTCTTGTTGTAGCACTTCCAGACAATTTTGGTGAATAATTTCTTTTAGCATGGAGTCCAAGTTTCTATTAATTTATATTTTTTCTGGAAGACCAATGATTCTGAAATTGTCTCTTTTAGACCGGTTTTCTTGGTCTGTCACTTTCTCATTGAGATATTTCATGTTTCCTTCTATTTTATCAGTCTTTTGACTTTGTTTTATTTGTTCTTGTTGTCTTGAGAGATCATTAGCTTCTAATTGCTCAATTCTAGCCTTTAGGGACTGGTTTTTGGCTATAATCTTTTGGTTTTCGGCTATGATCTTTTGGTTTTCCTTTTCAATCTGGTCATTTCTGGTGTTCAATTTGCTTATCAGTTCATTTGATTTTTGAGCCTCACTTTCCAATTGCAAAATTCTGCCTTTTAAACTGTTATTTTCTTGCCAGATCTCTTCCATCTTTCTCAGCATCTCAGATTTGAACTCTTCAATAGCTTATTACCAGTTTTCATTGTTTTGGTAAGGTTTGGATATGATTACTTGTTTGTCCTCCTCTGTTGTCTGGATTTTCTCTGAGTAAAAGTTGTGGAGTGTTCCAGAGTTCTTCATGATAATCTTTCTCTTCTGGGCTTCCTGATTTTGGCTTGCCATTGTTGTTAGCCCAGCACCTTCTCAGCTTTATCCTCACACTCAGGGTCTATCTGCGCACTCTTGGCTCCTGAGGTCTCTGATCTCTTTGTTCTCGGGATCAAGCCTCCTGGTTGTCCCTTGTCTGCCCCTCTGCCTCGAGGCTCCTTCAACAGTCTCAGGGCGCTGCTTCCACAGCTGTGCTCCCATCTGCACAGGGTCCCCACTCGAGGTCCAAGCCTGCGCTCGAGATCCTTGCCCACGCCTAGGGCACTGCCTTTACCCGTGCAGGCGCTCAGTAAAGTCCGTTCGTGTTCTTTAGCCTCTTGGGGTCCTAAGTCTTGCTGCTCTCAGAAACAAGCCCTGGAGCTGCCAGTGACTTAATGGGTGCCCCAAACCTGCTTTAACTCTTGTGTG
>NW_025400115.1:0-1287 GCF_016433145.1 Gracilinanus agilis
AAACAATGTAGTCAAAATCAGAAGGGAAACAACAAATTGGGAAAAAAATCTTTATAACGAAAACTCTGACAGGGGTCTAATTACTCAAATATACAAGGAATTAAAGCAATTGTATAAAAAATCAAGCCATTCCCCAGTTGATAAATGGGCAGGAGACATGAATAGGCAATTTTCAGGTAAAGAAATCAAAAGTATCAATAAGTACATGAGAAAGTGTTCCAAGTCTCTAATAATTAGAGAAATGCAAGTCAAAACAACTCTGAGGTATCACCTCACACCTAGCAGATTGGCTAAAATGAAAGAAGGGGAGAGTAATGAATGTTGGAGGGGATGTGGCAAAATTGGGACATTAATGCATTGCTGGTGGAGCTGTGAACTGATCCAGCCATTCTGGCTGGCAATTTGGAATCATGCTCAAAGGGCCATAAAAGAATCTCTGCCCTTTGATCCAGCCATACCATTGTTGGGTTTGTACCCCAAAGAGATCATAGATAAACAGACTTGCACGAAAATATTTATAGCTGCACTTTTTGTGGTGGCAACAAATTGGAAAAGGAGGGGATGTCCTTCAATTGGGGAATGGCTGAACAAACTGTGGTATATGTGGGTGATGGAATACTATTGTGCTAAAAGGAATAATAAACTGGAGGAGTTCCAGGGGAACTGGAGAGACCTCCAGGAACTGATGCAGAGCGAAAGGAGCAGAGCCAGAAGAACTCTGTACACAGACTGATATACTGTGGTAAAATCGAATGTAATGGACTTCTGTACTAGCAGCAATACAATGACGCAGGACAGCTCTGAGGGATTTATGGTAAAGATGCTACCCACATTCAGAGGAAGGACTGCAGGAGAGGAAACATAAAAGAAAAACAACTGCTTGAACGCATGGGTCAGGGTGGACATGATTGAGGGTGTGGACTCGAAACTACCACACCAATGCAACCACCAACAATCTGGAAATAGGTCTTGATCAAGGACACATGTTAAAACCAGTGGAAATGTGCATCGGCCATGGATGGGGGGTTTGCGGGGGGCGAAGGGGAAAGTAGGAGCATGAATCATGTAACCATGTAAAAATGAATATTAATAAATGTTTTAAAATAACAAAGACATTTATTCCAATTAAAACAAACAAACAAACAAACAAAACAAATAAGCAGATGAGGGTTACATAGTGAGTATTTCTGTTAATTTTAATGTGACATTTTTACTCATGATCCTCACCTCATCTCTCCACTGGGGGTTCTGGGAAGGGGGCTAAGTTTCATTATCTATCCTCTAGGA
>NW_025400116.1:0-1030 GCF_016433145.1 Gracilinanus agilis
GGTTCCCCACTCAGGGTTTCAGAGCTTTAGCTCCTGGCTATGTCTGCCTCCACCCACACCTCCGCCTGTTCCTGCTCTCTGAGCCTGCGCTCTGGGCCCTGCGTTCGCTCTCTGCGCCCTGCTCCCGTGCTCAAATTTTGTGTGCATTCTTTGGCTTATTGGGGTCCCAAATCTTTCTGCTCTCAGGAACAGGCCCCGGAGCTGCCAATGACTCGATGGGTGCCACAAACTTGCTCTATTTCTTTTTAGCTGGCTTCGGAGTTATAGGTGGTGTGTGTGGAGGGGGTGAGGGTAGGGATGGGGTGGTTGCTCAGCCCGCGATTTAGTGAGAGCTGCTTCACCCCTTTATAGCATGGAAATGCCTCAACTCCACGTACCTTCCACGCTGTGCCCTTTGTTGGGGTTCCTCCATTCGTCTGGACTTGTTTTTATGTCCCCTTGAGGAGTTTTGTGTGTTTTGGTCAGGAGAGGTTAAGAGCTGCTTCTTACTCTGCCTCCATCTTAACCCAGAACCCAGTACTATATTCTTTTGATGACTACTGCTTTATAGTACAGTTTAAGATCTGGTACTGCTATGCCACCTTCCTTCCTTATTCTTTTTCATCATTTTCCTTGATAATCTTGGTCTTTTGTTCTTTGAAATGAACTTTGTTATAGTTTTGCTTAATTCAGTAAAGAAGTTCTTTGGTAATTTGATAGGTATACCACTAAATAAGTAAACTAATTTGGTTAGGATGGTCATATTTATTATGTTACCATGTCCTAACCAAGAGCAATCAATGTTTTTCCAATTCTTTAGATCTAGTTTTAATTGTGTGGAAAGGGTTTTGTCGTTGTGTTCATATAATTCCTGTGTTTCTCATGGCAGATAGATTCCTAAGTATTTTATATTGTCTAGGGTGATTTTAAATGGAATTTATCTCTAACTTTTGCTGCTGCGATGTGTTGGAAATATATAGAAATGGGGATGATTTATGTGTTTATATTTTGTATCCTGCAACTTTGCTAAAGTTGTTGATTATTTCCACTA
>NW_025400117.1:0-1123 GCF_016433145.1 Gracilinanus agilis
ATGAATTGAGGAGCTCTGACTCCGGATCCAGCAGTTTCTCCTCTCTAGATCCTAGGGGTAGAGGAGAAGCGGGGGTCCAGAGGGGAACCCCAGAGCCTGGGCTCCCAGCCTCTGCCCTGCTCTGAGGCCTCACGGTGGCTCCGCCTGGAGACCATCCTACACTCCCAAGTGCCAGAGGAATTTGGGCAGCAAGAAAAACAAAACCAAACCAAGCCTAATGTTTCTCATTTTTGTCCTGGACAATGCTGTTTCTAGGCTGATTGTTAAGCAAATACTCCAGGGGGTGGAATGGCTGGACTACTTGTTCAGACTCAGTCAGGTAAGGTCCCTTTCTCAGGACCATCCAGGGGTGGGGCCTGGAGGCTGGGGGAGAGTGTGTGAGTGAGTGAGTGAGTGTGTGTGTGTGTGTGTGTGTGTGTGTGAGTGAGTGTGTGAGTGTGTGTGTGAGAGTGAGTGTGTGTGTGTGTGTGAGTGAGTGTGTGTGTGAGAGTGCCTGTGTGTGTGTGAGTGCCTGTGTGTGTGTGAGTGTGTGTGTGAGTGAGTGTGTGTATGTGAGTGCGTGTGAGTGTGTGTGAGTGAGTGAGTGTGTGTGTGTGAGTGCATGAGTGTGTGTGTGTGAGTGCCTGTGTGTGTGTGAGTGTGTGTGTGAGTGAGTGTGTGTATGTGAGTGCGTGTGAGTGTGTGTGTGTGTGTGAGTGTGTGTGTGTGTGTCCCTTGCTCCTTCCCCCTCCCCAAGGACAGCCAAGGAAAAACAGAGTCAACCAGGAGAGCACCAGCTCCCCAGCCTGATTCTGGGAGATGATAGAATTTAGAGACAAATTGGTGTGGTGTCTTGGGAAATGGGGTCAAAGGCCCAAGGCCCATTCCAGACCTGAGGCTACGATCACAGCTAGGGCCCTGGATTGGCTACAGATCACCTTTGGGACCCCAGGAAAGGACGCAGCTGACTCCTGTGCAAGAGGACGGGAAGGAGCTAGACAATTCCTTGGGTGGGACTGTGGGGGAGAGACAGAGGCAGAGAGGGACACAGAGAGAGGGGGAGAAAGGAAGGGAGAGGGAGAGAGACAGAGAGAGAAGGAAAGAGAGAGGAGATATATATATATATATATGTGTGCATATATAT
>NW_025400118.1:0-1323 GCF_016433145.1 Gracilinanus agilis
GGGGCCTGAACCCTCGGCCTGGGAGGGTGCGTCGGGTGAAGGATAGCCGAGGCCCCGGGGCTCAGGCCTCCAGGCCCCCCGCACCCACGCTCTTTGCCTCAGCTTCCCCAGCAAAAGGAGGGCGCTCGGCGGGCCGGCCTCCGCCAGCTTGGGGGAGCCGGCTTCCTCTCTAGGCCTCGTCTCCCCGCCTTTCCCCAGGGACCCCCATGGCCCTCAAGCTCCTGTCCAAGGCCTCGACCACGCGCCAGGGCTTCCTCTACGAGTTCTGCGTGGGCCTGGCCCTGGGCTCGCACCCCGGCATCGTGGCCACCTACGGCATCGGGCTGGAGACGCCCGACGGCTACGGCTTCCTCTGCGAGCCGGCCCTGCGGGGGGACCTCATCGCCCTGATCCGGCCCAAGGTGGGTACCGTCGGGCCCGGGAGGGGGGCTCCTTCCCCAGGGCCGCAGCCCGCTCAGAGGCCTCCCTCCCCGCAGAGGGGCCTTCCCGAGGCGGCGGCCCAGCTCTGCGCCCAGCAGATCTCGTCCGCCTTGGAGCACATCCACTCGCGGGGCCTGGTGTACCGAGACCTGAAGCCGGAAAACGTGCTGGTGTTTGAGCCGGGCTGCCAGCGGGTGAAGCTGACCGACTTCGGCCACACGCGGCCCCGAGGGACCCTGCTGCGCCTGGCCGGGCCCCCCATCCCCTACACGGCCCCCGAGCTGTGCGGCGCCGGCCGCCGGCCCCAGGGGCTGCCCATCCAGCCCTCCCTGGACGCCTGGGCCCTGGGCGTGCTCCTCTTCTGCCTGCTCACCGGCTACTTCCCCTGGGACCAGCCGCTGCCCGGGGACGACCCCTTCTACCAGGACTTCCTGGACTGGAGGGCCTCCGGGGAGGCCCGCGACCGCCCCGCTCCCTGGGCCGGCCTGACCCCCGCGGCCGATCGGCTGCTGGGGGCGCTGCTGGACCCTCGGCCGCGCCACAGGGGCCCCGTGGGCTCGGTGCGGGCCTTCCTGGGCCGGGCCTGGAAGGAGAAGGGCGACAGGGACGAGGAGACGAGGGGGCCCGAGCCGGACGACGAGGAGGGGGCCGAGTGAGCCGGGAGGAAGGTGTGTGTCCTCCCTGGGGGGCCCGTCTCCCGCCTCTCGTCCCCCCATCCCCCGCCTCCTCCCTCTGGAGCCCCTCCTGCCTCCAATAAAGCCTCAAGAAAGACCCTTCTCTGGGCCATCCCTGCCTCGTGTGTGCTGGGGGGCTGCGGGAGGGCGTCTGTGTGCCGGTGTCCCCCGGTCTGTCTGTGTGTGTGTCCCCCGGTCTGTCTGTCCGTCTGTGTGTCCCCCGGTCTGT
>NW_025400119.1:0-1743 GCF_016433145.1 Gracilinanus agilis
ACTTTTACACAGAGAAAATCCAGACAACAGAGCAAACAGCAGAGGAGAACAAACAAGTAATCATATCCAAACCTTCCCAAAATAATAAAAACTGGTCACAAGCTATTGAAGAGTTCAAATCAGAGATTATGAGAAAGATGGAAGAGATCTGGCAAGAAAATAACAGTTTAAAACGCAGAATTTTGCAATTCAAAAATGAGGCTTAGAAATCAAATGAACTGATAAGCAAATAGAACACCAAAAATGTCCAGACTGAAAAGGAAAACCAGTCCCTAAAGGCTAGAATTGAGCAATTAGAAGCTAATGATCTCTCAAAACAGCAAGAACAAATAAAACAAAGTCAAAAGACTGATAAAATAGAAGGAAACATGAAATATCTCAATGAGAAAGTGACAGACCAAGAAAACAGGTCAGGAAGAGACAATGTGAGAATCATTGGTCTTCCTGAAAAAGCAGAAATTAATAGAAACTTGGACTCCATACTAAAAGAAATTATTCAGCAAAATTGCCCTGATGTTCAACAAGAGGGCAATATAAACACTGAAAGTATCCATAGATCACCCTCTAAACTAGACCCAGAAAAGACACCCCCCAAGAATATTATAGCCAAATTCAAAAGCTTCCAATTAAAAGAAAAAATTTTACAAGAAGCCAGAAAGAGACAATTCAGATATCAAGGAGCACCAATCAGGATCATACAGGACCTGGCAGCCTCCACCCTAAAAGACCTCAAGACTTGGAATATGATATTCAGAAAGGCAAGAGAACTGGGTCTTCAACCACGGATAAACTACCCATCAAAACTGACTATATACTTCCAGGGGAAAGTATGGGTATTCAACAAAATTGAAAATTTCCAAGTATTTGCATAAAAAAGACGAGGACTAAATGGAAAGTTTGCTATCCAACCACAAAAATCGAGAGAAACATGAAAAGGTAAATAAGAAACAGAGGGAAAAGAAAGAAAACTCATAATTTTTAGATTTGCGTCTTTAAGGGCTTCAATAAGATATAATTATCTGTATTCCTATGTGGAGAAATGCTATGTATAATTCTCTGTAGTGAACTCTATTCACTATTATAATATGCACTATTATAATTATAAGAAGAATAATTAATAGGGAGAGGTTGGAATACTAAATGGTCTAAGAGGATATGGAGGGGTGGGAAAGAGGGGGGTTGAATAGTAGAAAACACCAAGAAAAACTTGAGTGAATAAGAAAAATAGGATATTCTATTACCCACAAAGAGGGCATGGGGAGGGGAGGGGACAAATACTATAGGAAGAGAGCATTAAGAGGTAATATTTAAACCTTACTCTCAGTGTAATCAACACAGAGAGGGAAGAGTAGCTATATTATCCACTGGGATATAAAACTCTTATCTAACCCTACTGAGAAAGTCAGAAAGGATAAACCAAGGGGAGCAGGGGAGTGGGAAGGTCGATAAAGGGAGGGGAGAAGAAGGGGGAGAGAATTCATTAGGCCTTTAAAAATACAAAAGGGGAATAGTAAGGGAGGGGGTAGAAAGGGAAGTTAATCAAGGGAGGAGATAAGGGATACCGGCTTAAAGCAAACCACTGATTTAAAAGGAAATAGGGCAAGGGGTTCCGGGTAAAGATGGCGGCAGAGTAAGAAGCAGCTCTTAGCCTCTCCTGACCAAAACACACAAAACTCCTCAAGGGGACATAAACAAGTCCAGACGAACGGAGGAACCCCACAACAGGGCACAGCGTGGAAGGTA
>NW_025400120.1:0-1336 GCF_016433145.1 Gracilinanus agilis
GTAAAATTGAATGTAATGGACCTCTGTACCAGCAGCAATGCAATGACCCAGGACAGCTCTGAGGGATTTATGGTAAAGAACGCTACCTACATTCAGAGGAAGAACTGTAGGAGAGGAAACATATAAGAAAAGCAACTGCTTGAACGCATGGGTCAGGGTGGACATGATTTGGGATGTGGACTTGAAACTATCACACCAATGCAACTACCAACAAGTTGGAAATAGGTCTTGATCAAGGACACATGACAAAACCAGTGGAAATGCGCGTTGGCCATGGGTGGGGAGAGAGAGGGGGGTTAAGGGGAAATTAGGAGCATGAATCATGTAACCATGTTAAAATGATTATTAATAAATGTTTAAATTAAATAAAAAAAACCTATTTCCAAATTATCAATATTTGCAATAGAGTGATCATTTAAAGTCAGCATTCCCAGTCATATCCTCATCAAACCATGTGGTCAATCTTATATTTTTCTTCTGTGTTTCTGCTTCCATAGTTCTTTCTCTGGATGTGGATAGAGTTCTTTCTCATAAGTTCCTCAGAATTGTCCTGGATCGTTGCATTGCTGCTAGCAGAGAAGTCCATTACATTCGATTATACCACAGTATATCAGTCTCTGTGTACAATGTTCTCCTGATTCTGCTCCTTTCACTCTGCATAAATTCCTGGAGTTCTTTCAAATTCACATGGAATTCCTCCAGGTCATCATTCCTTTCAACACAATAGTATTCCATCACCAATATATACCACAATTTGTTCAGCCAATCCGAAGTTGAAGGACATTCCCTCAACATTACCTTGGAGAGGCCTCTGAAACAATGGGAGTTATTTCTAAGAAAAAGGATACTTACTATTTGATTATATCTACTAATTATATCTAAGATGAGATCATTGAGTACTTTAAAGTTTACTGTTCAGTCTTAGACAGGGTCCATCTGGGACATCCCAGAAGACAATATCCAGAGTTACAAAGGCAAATTTGGGGGTTCCACAAAACAAAATTAATTAAGATATTTTAAGACAATTGAAAATTGAAAAAGATTATTAGAAATGACAAGAGATCACTGCTAGTCATAGAGAGATGTTTCAGATAAATTACAAGGTCAGAAACTAGATTATAGAACCTGAAGAAGACAATGAGAGGAGGGGAAATTGAGTTACTTTTTGCTGATCTGTAAGTAGTTTAGCCACAAATCGAAGAGACATCCCTAGTTTCTGGTTGTGAAATTATAGAGTAAGAGTCTAATAATGAGCATGTTTGTAGGCAGTATGAAAGCAACCAGTAGACAGAGAGGGATTGACAATAAAGGAATAATGTGGGGAAAATAAAGAGTC
>NW_025400121.1:0-1445 GCF_016433145.1 Gracilinanus agilis
AAGATTCTACCTTTTAAACTGTTATTTTCTTGCCAGATCTCTTCCATCTTCCTCAGAATCTCAGTTTTGAACTCTTCCATAGCTTGTGACCCGTTTTCTTTATTTGAGGAGGGTCCGGATGCTTGTTTGTTCTCCTCCTCTGTTTGCTCGGTTGTCTGAATTTTCTCTGTGTAAAAGTTGTCGAGTGTTAAAGACTTCTTTTTCTTGTTGTTATTCTTTCTCTTCTGAACTTCCTGAGTCTGGGTAGCCATCATTAGCCCAGTAGCTTCTCAGCTTTATCCTCGCCGCGGTCTTTTGGCTTCTGAGGTCTGAGTTCTGGTTTTTTCCAAGGTCAAGCCCCCTGGTGGACCCCCTTGCTTGATCCTCTGCTCGAGGTTCCTTTACAAGTCTCAGGGTGCCGCTTCCACAGTCCTATACCCGTCTACGCTGGTTCCCCACTCAGGGTTTCAGAGCTTTAGTTCCTGGCTGTGTCTGCCTCCACCCACGCCTCCGCTGCGCCTGCGCTCTCCCACGCTCAAATTTCGGGTGCGTTCTTTGGCTTATTGGGGTCCCAAATCTTGCTGCTCTCAGGAACAGGCCCTGTAGCTTCCAATGGCTCAATGGGTGCCCCAAACGCGCTCTATTTCTTTTTAACTGGCTTCGGCACTATAGGTGGTGTGTGTGGAGGGGTTGGGGGTGGGGTGGTTGCTCAGCCCGTGATTTAGTGAGAGCTGTTTCACCCCTTTATAGCATGGAAATGTCCCAATTCCACGTACCTTCCACGCTGTGCCCTGTTGTGGGGTTCCTCCGTTCGTCTGGACTTGTTTTTATGTCCCCTTGAGGAGTTTTGTGTGTTTCGGTCAGGAGAGGTTAAGAGCTGCTTCTTACTCTGCCGCCTTCTTAACCCGGAACCAGTTGTATGTACTTTTTAACACAGCCTTTTTAGCCTTCAAGAATTTTTACTTGGCTACTGTTTTTTGGGGGGACGTCTGTTTCCTTCTTTACCACTGGAACCATCTTTGTGGAAGGTCTGTGAGTTCTCATTCACTGAACTCTAGAAAAATGGTAAGATCTAGTCAAAAGCCCATAAAAGGCTAAGAGGCTACCTGGTGGGGCCTATTGATTCAATAAAACTTCCCAAGAAATAGTGGGAAGCAGAGCCTGAAAGTGTTTATAAATTCTTTTCTAATCTATGAGAGCCTCAGTTCAAGTTTGCCTATCTTCAAAATTCTTGTCCTGCTACAATTTTGGTCTGAATCCTTAATGACGAGACTTTGGCTTTATGAAAAGTTGACTTTCCTAACAGGGCCAAGCTGGAGTACCTGTTTGGAACACAGTAATAATGGGCTTGATCCAACAGGATCCTCTAAATTAGGAGGGGATAAATGAGTGAGATACAATATTCTATGATGTCTATTTTATTTTATTTTATTTCTTTATTTTTTTAATTTTAATTTTGAATATTT
>NW_025400122.1:0-1119 GCF_016433145.1 Gracilinanus agilis
ATAAAGTCATTAGACCACGCGCTTGTAAGAATTTAAAACTGCCACCCCAGCCATTATTGTTACCTCCCATCTCTTCTTACACCTGCTAGCTAAAAAGAGGGCAACTCCCTCCTAACCCAGGAGATTTAAACTGACCTCTGCGTGGTGACGTAGGCGTCCCCACGCCCAAAGAACAGGAAACAGAAACCCGTTGGAGCACAGGAAATGTAGTTTGATAGTTCCCATGTGTCCATAGAAAATATATATACTTTTAGATGGCATTTCCCAAAATTTCACTTTTACAGTGGGATGGAGGGAGAGAATATGGATTTTTAAAGGTCAAAAATGATTATCAGGAAATGTATTGACATATATATTTTTTTTAATTTAAGAAATAAACCATTTCAACAACCACAAAAAATGAGGATAATATATTATTCTTTTCTCATTATAAAAGCAGTAATAAATGAACTTATGCTTTGTGAATGACTAAAGGGAATTTACAGGAGTGGAAACTTTCTCTTCCAGTATAGGTCAGCTTCTTCTCTGAAATTTAGAGTCTTAAAAAGATAAGTAGAAAATTGAACCATTACCAGACTTGCTCAAAGTTAGTCTATAAGAGCGTCTATATGTGAGGGGTGGCTCAGGTTTTCCTGACTTGGAAGCCAATTCTCTATCCACTATACCAGTGATGGTCAAACTATTCTCTGGGGGCCAGATCCAGGCCATAGTTTGCCCATCACTGCATTAAGCAATTCCCTAATCAATAGGGCTCCACATCCAGATGTAGTGATTAGGGAATTGCTTAAGGCAGTGATGGGCAAACTATGGCCTGGATCTGGCCCACAGGGAATAGTTTGCCCATCATTGCACTGTACAATGATGTCTTTCTTTTATAGGGTATATTATACATTTAACTACAGTAGTTCTGAAGGTTATATCTGAGGGATGTGAAAATAATCAAATTAAGTTCTCATTTGCATATGTAGGTTTCATACCAAACTGAAGAATTCTATTATGAGCAAGTCCATCCCTATTGAGAAATGAGGCCCTTGGAAAACCATGATCTACCATTCTCGTTTCCAAATAGTGTTTTTTTTTTTACAGGAAAAATCTGGTTATCATGATCATTAAGAGTAG
>NW_025400123.1:0-2589 GCF_016433145.1 Gracilinanus agilis
TGTTCTGATCAACAAAGCTATAGTATATAATGAACACATGAACACACTTGGTGAATGTCATTGTGGCACACCTTTCCTGAGCTGAACACATTAAGAGGCCATAGTTTTCTCATCTGTACATCTAATCTATACTCTTTAACAGAGAAGGTCTTTGAGGAAAGGAAAGTCTATTTTAAAGTAGTATTTCTTCGTCATTTTGTTGTCATCATCATTATTACAAGAAAGAAATAAAGTAGCAAATGTTTATTTCTCCTAAATAACCAAAAAAGCGTATTGCTTTAGTTCCTTTACTGCAAATGAAGAGAATGAGACATATGAAATGAAAGATCTGATTCAGCAAGAGTCCTAGAATGGGTATGTTTACTTCTCACAGTATCAGAGAGAAAAATAAGAGCAGTTAAAAAAGAGCCTCCACAGGAGGACACTTATGAAGGGAGAAATATTTTGTTAATTACTTAGTGTTTCAACTAAAAGACATTCAAGATATGGAATTTTTTTCCCTTTCTGATACATTTGAGAGAAGTGATACTTATAGGTTCATAGAAGTCTTAAATTTTCAAAAGTGACTTTCTCATAAAAATATGGAATTCATCTACAAGAGAATCAGACTTTAGGAATGGTGATTGTTCTGAAATAATTTCCTCAACTCAACAGATCAAAGATGTATGACAATACAGTAATGCAATCTGTAAACAAGGTTGATAATCTTTACTTTGTGGAATGGAAGTGGGGAGCAGGACTAAGAGCAGAAAACCCCACCTAAAATAATGTCATCATAAATGGAGTGAGCTAAGCCATAAGGCAACTTTCAAAGCTTCTCCACAACAGAAACCAAAGCTTAGCTGTCTTGTATATAGAACAGGACTACTCATTAGACTTTTTTCACATACTTGAAAACAGAAGTACCAATTAATCACATGTGAAAAGTATCTTAATTATTAGATCTTCTAATCCAGTGTTGTCAAGTATGTTGCTCACTAATACAGTCTAAACCAGATTAAAATGTATTTGGGAAATATTTAACAAAATAAATAAAAATACAATAAAATAAAGATATTATTTATACATTGTTTTCTAAATAAACCCATAGCCTATAGCAGTGATGGGCAAACTATGGATGGTGGGTCAGATGTGGGGGGAAAGGGGAAGGGCAGGCCCTGAAATATACTATCCCACTGTGACATTATTCCTAATCTGACAAATACAATGAGTAGGATAAAATACAATGAAACTTTGAAAGAGTCGCCTTAGAAACATACAGGACTTCTCAAGGGGGCATAAAAACAAACCCAGTCGAACAGAGGGACCCCACAATAGGCTGCAGCGTGAAAGGTACATGGAATCGAGGCATTTCCATGCTATAAAGGGGTGAAACAGCTCTCACTAAATCGCGGACTGAGCAACCACCCCCCCACCCCCACACACACACCACCTGCAGCGCCGAAGCCAGGTCAAAAGAAATAGAGCAAGTTTGGGCCACCCATCGAGTCATTGGCAGCTCCAGGGCCTGCTCCTGAGAGCGGCAAGATTTGGGACCCCAAAAAGCTGAGGAACGGACTGTGAGCGTGGACGCGGAGCTCAGGCACGGGTGGAGACTCGGGCGGAGGCGGAAACAGGCAGGAGTGAAGTCTCTGAAAGCCTGAGTGGGGAACCAGTACAGACGGGTATACAACTGTGGAAGCAGTGCCCTGAGACTTGTAAAGGAGCCTCCTGCAGAGGATCAAGCAAGAAGGTCCACCAGGGGACTTGACCTTGGAAAAAAACCAGACCTCAGACCTCAGGAGCCAAAAGACCGCAGACAAAACCTAAGCGCGAGGATAAAACTGAGAAGCTGGGCTAACGATGGCTACCCAGAACCAGGAAGTCCAGAAGAGAGAGAAAAAGATTAACAACAAGAAAAACAAATCTTTAACACTCGACAACTTTTACACAGAGAAAATCCAGACTACCAAGCAATCAGAAGAGGAGAACAAACAAGCAATCACATCCGAACCATCCCAAGATAATCAAAACTGGTCACAAGCTCTTGAAATGTTCAAAACTGAGACGACAAGAAAGTTGGAAAAGATTCGGTCAGAGAAATGGGAAGTAGCTAAAAGGAAATCAGGCAAGAAAATAACAGTTTAAAAGGCAGAATTTCACAATTGGAAAGTGAGGCAAGTCAACTGAAGACTAGAAATGACCAGATTGAAAAGAAAAACCAAAAGATTATAGCCGAAAACCAAAAGATTATAGCCGAAAACCAAAAGATTATAACTTAAAACTAGTCCTTAAAGGCTAGAATTGAACAATTAGAAGCTAATGATCTCTCAAGACAATAAGAACAAATAAAACAAAGCCAAAAGACTGAAAAAATAGAAGGAAACATGAAATATCTCAATGAGAAAGTGACGGACCAAGAAAACCAGTATAGAAAAGACAATTTGAGAATCATTGGTCTTCCAGAAAAACCAGAAATTAATAGAAACCTGGACTCCATACTAAAAGAAATTATTCAGCAAAATTGCCCTGAAGTTCTACAACAAGAGGGCAATCTAGACATTGAAAGGATCCATAGATCACCCTCAACATTTGATCCAGATAAGAAAA
>NW_025400124.1:0-1249 GCF_016433145.1 Gracilinanus agilis
GTTTTGTATGTTTCGGTCAGGAGAGGTTAAGAGCTGCTTCTTACTCTGCCGCCATCTTAACCCGGAAGCCTGATGTTTAGTATTTCTAATTTAGTTTTTATCTGGGGATTTGAAATTTGTTCATTTTCTAGTTTTTTAAGTTGCATGCCCCATTCATTAACCTCTGCACTCCCTAATTTGTTAATATATACACTCAGTGATATAAATCTTGCCTTTAGAACTGCTTTGGCTGCATCCCATAGGTTTTGGTAAGATGTCTCATGTTTGTCATTGTCTCCAATGATATTATTAATTGTTTCTATGAATTTATTCTCTCTCTAACTTACTTTGGAGAATCATATTATTTAATTTCCAATTAGTTTTTTATTTGCATCTCCATGTATTCTTACTAATAACTATTTTTTATTGCATTATGATCTGAGAAGTTTACATTTATTATTTCTGCTTTTTTGCATATTTTGCCATATTTTTATGCCTTAGTACATGGTCAATCTTTGTGAATGTACCATGTGCAGAAGAAAAGAAGGTGTATTCCTTTTTGTACCTATTTATTTTTATCCATATATTTATTATGTCTAATTTTTCTAGGATTTCGTTCACCACTCCTAGCTCTTTCTTATTTATTTTTTGGTTTGATTTATGTAGATATAATAGGGGAAGTTTGTGGTCACCCACTAGTATAGTTTGCTATTTCATACTTGAGCTCCTCTATCTTCTCCTTTTGAAATTTGGATGCTATAATGTTTGATGTGTACAAGTTGAGAACTATTATTTCTTCATTGTTTATACTGTCTTTTATTAGAATATAATTACCATCCTTATCTCTTTTAACAAGATCTTTATTTACTTTGGCTCTGTCAGAAATCATGATTGCAATTCCTGCCTTTTTTCTCAGTTGAAGACCAATAGGTTTTGCTCCAGACTTTCATTTTTACTCTATGTATGTCTGCCTGTCCCATGTGTGTTTCTTGTGGACAACATATGGTAGGATTTTGGTTTCTAATGCAATCTGCTATTTGCTTCCATTTCATGGGTGAGTTCATTCCATTCACATTCAGAGTTATAATTATCAACTGTGTATTCCCAGACATTTTGATTTTTTCTCCTTGTCCTACTCTTTATTCTTTCACTATTTCTTCTACAACAGTGTTTTGTTTTTAATCAGTTCCCTTAATCCTCTCCCTTATTGTACTTCCCTTTCTCCCCTCTCCCTTCTTATTCCCCTCTTATTCTTCTTTAGGGTCTTTAT
>NW_025400125.1:0-1514 GCF_016433145.1 Gracilinanus agilis
TTAAAATTTGTTAACTTAAATATTTCCTTTACATCTCCCTAATCTCCCTTATTCCCAACCATCATTTTCCCTTCCTAAATTTCTTGGGGATTTGAAAGGAGGGTGGATCTTGGGGTTTAGCTTTTAAACTTGGTAGACATAGTTTCCCTGTAGTCAAATAGAGCTCACCCTTGTTACAAATTATCTCTTGAATCATTGTATCCAACTTTCCTAATCCTATAGGCTACAAAACCCTTTGGGGTTGAGTTAGGCAGGTCCTATCTCAGTCTCACATTCCTGTCTCCCTCCCCTACCTGAAGTTTTCCCTAGGTGGCTGTTAGAGTTACCTTGTACCCCTCCATCCTTTCCAATCAACCCTAAAAATCAATAAACCCTGTTTGTTACTTAATCAAACCTTTGGATAGTTTATTAGTTGATTGATAAGAGAAGGAGAAGGGGAGAAAGGAATAACATTCTTCCTGCATTGAGGGCAATTGGAGGGGTCCATTTTGGAGGAAGTGTAATCTCAATACTTCCTCTGAACTATTCCTGTGTGAACTTGAGAAACTGACTAGCAGCCCTCTAGTCAGTTTCAAGCCATTCTTGGCTGGCCCTAAACTTTGCCTGTAGAAGTGCCCTTCTACTCAAAGGGCTCAGTCTGTTTCCCTTTAGTGTCTCTGTCTCAAACCTGTGTCCCAGTCTGTGTCTCTCAGGCTATAGCTGTCTGCCCTTGCAACTCTTTATACATCTGTGTTTATATTCCCTAAACTCAGTCATTCCCTTACTTCTCCTACCACCTTCACCATTGTATCTTCGTTATCTATTTACTGCCTTAGAGATCCACAAACCCCTATCCACAGTGCCTTATCCCTATTCACATTACCTTTAGTCCTTTACTTGCCTTATCCCCTATTACAACCACCATATTACCCCACTAGCCTAATCCCCTTATTACATCCCTGCCTAAAATCTGTTTATTACACACATTAACTCTTAACTTTGCCTTTAAGTTAAAAAGATAACCAAAGCTAGCTGGTTGAGTCTCTACAAGAATCAAGTTAGGACTCTGAGCCTTAACAGATTCAGAGTCCAAACCAAAGACCAGGTTTTATTTGGTCTTTTCAGATTTTAACCAATCTATAAACAGTAACAGATAAATGAATAGTGTTTCCCAAGTTGGAAAAGAAAACACTCCATTCTTTTAAGTTTTTCACTCAGACAGAGATAGAGAAAGGCAAAGATGTTACCTTCTCCAGCCCTGAGAGAGAAAGAAGCTGCATGTGGCTCTGTTGACTGCCAGAAGCCCCTCCTGGAATGCCACACCCAGAGAGTGTAACTGCCATAGAATAATAGTTATAACAGCCAACAGTTGAAATTAACACCCTCTCTCAGCTCTATTTGAAACTCCAATTCTTCTTCAAGCCAACTTCTCTACTTCTTATTTTTAAACTAATAAAACAGAACTTATTTTCTAATACCATCCTTATTGTTCCACACTCCCCACATAATGCCATTACTTACCTCCCCATTTACTA
>NW_025400126.1:0-1301 GCF_016433145.1 Gracilinanus agilis
CCTGTCCAAAAAATGAATACTTTTATCATAGATAAATTCAGTAATCTCTGTATTGGAGAAATGGAATGGGTCCATGGGAATATAATACCTATTTTCTATATACCCTTTGAACTGTTGTCTATATATGAAAAGACAAACAGAAGTTATGTACTTTTCCTTGGGGCAGCTAGATAGTGCAGTCGATTGAGTTTTAAAGGTCCCAAGTTCAAATCCAATCCTCAGACATTTCCTAGTTCTGTGATCTTAGCTAAAGCACTTAACCCTGTTGGTCTCAAGTTTTCTCATTTATAAGATGAGCTGGAGAAGGACATGGCTTTCACTTACATATCTTTGCAGAGAAAAACTCAAATGAGTTCACAAAGAGTGAGATGATTGAAAATGACTGAAAAGCACTTTCTTCCTAGAAAGAAAAGAATTATTATCTCGTAGAAGGCAAAAAAAAGATCAATCTATTTAGGAGAGGAGAGGAAAGGATTCTGACAATGCTGAGATCTGGAGGAGTTCCTGGGGATCAATATCACTGATATCCAGATTGTTGCTACTGCTGTATCATGAGTATTTATAGAATTTAATTTTCTTTCTATTTCACTACAGTAGGGCTATTTTGTTTATAAAAAAATTCATACAACTGGTTGAAGTTTTTCTTAAACTCTATGATTTAGCTGATATCTCCAATTATTTATTTTTAAATCTAGATGTTTGACTGGTTATGAACAAAAGGATTTCTGGCTCTGTTATAAGATAAACTTTAACTAGAAACTTTTCTGTTTTTGTTGATCAATCAGATCAATCAGATCAAATATGTTGTCTTTATATATAAATCATTATATTTATGTACCAAAATTTATCTATTTTACTTCCCATGAATGTTTCTATCTCTTGTTTTTAAATCATTTTTCAATTGTCCTTTAGTGAATAAAATTTTATTATTATAAATATGGACTGTTTAATTAGTTTAAGTTTTTATACCCTCATAACTGTCATGGTTTTTATAGGTACTATTTAAAGCAGAAAAAAATGAATGCCATTTGTGTGCTTATCAAGTTCAAATTGTCAGAGATCTTTTCTAAAATTATTTTCAGATACTTAACTTTGATCTTTTTATTTCTGCTTATATTTCAAAGGGGGAAAATTGAGAACCATCACTATTATAGTTATACCCTCTCTTTATAACCCTATATTTTGTTGAGCTTTTCCTTCAATAAAAAATATTATGTTTTTATGTATAAATACACATCATATGTATGATTATATGTACATACATGTATATACATGTGTTCATGTTAAGAATTTATATTAAT
>NW_025400127.1:0-1102 GCF_016433145.1 Gracilinanus agilis
CTTGTGAGGAGTTTTCCTTATTTGAGGAGGGTCCGGATGCTTGTTTATTCTCCTCCTCTGTTTGCTCGGTTGTCTGGATTTTCTCTGTGTAAAAGTTGTTGAGTGTTAAAGACTTCTTTTTCTTGTTGTTTATCTTTTCTTCTGAACTTCCTGAGTCTGGGTAGCCATCATTAGCCCAGCAGCTTCTCAGCTTATCCTCGCGCTTGGGGTCTGTCCGCGGTCTTTTGGCTCCTGAGGTCTGAGTTCTGGTTTTTTTCAAGGTCAAGCCCCCTGGTGGACCCCCTTGCTTGATCCTCTGCTGGAGGTTTCTTTACAAGTCTCAGGGCGCTGCTTCCACAGTCGTATACCCGTCTGCACTTGTTCCCCACTCAGGGTTTCAGAGCTTTAGCTTGTGGCTGTGTCTGCCTCCTCCCACGCCTCCGCCGCTCCCATACTCAGATTTCGCATGCGTTCTTTGGCTTTTTGGGGTCCCAAATCTTGCTGCTCTCAGGAACAGGCCCTGGAGCTGCCAATGACTCGATGGGTGCCCCAAACTTGCTCTATTTCTTTTTAACTGGCTTCGGCGCTATAGGTGTTGTGTGTAGAGGGGTGGGGGTGGGGTGGTTGCTCAGCCCGCGATTTAGTGAGAGCTGTTTCACCCCTTTATAGCATGGAAATGTCCCGATTCCACATACCTTCCACGCTGCACCCTGTTGTGGGGTTCCTCCGTTCATCTGGACTTGTTTTTATGTCCCCTTGAGGATTCTTGTGTGTTTCGGTCAGGAGAGGTTAAGAGCTGCTTCTTACTCTGCCGCCATCTTAACCTGGAACTCCTTTCTAAATGATCTCAAACTCTTCCTCTGAAATATTGTGGAGAATGAGAGGGGGACCATTAGGATGAGGAGTGATTCCCTAAGCTCCTGCTGAGGTGTTTTCTATTACTCAGGCATCTTCAGAGGGAAAGGAAGCTAGCTTACCTTTACCTTTGAAGAAATTCCAGGGCCAAGTACCCCTCTTTTGATTTGAATGTTAAGCACCTTTTTGTTTTGGAGGCTTCTTTATTGGATGAAAGTTTGCTCTCTGGAAGCCCAGCTCCTGAGTTTGACCTCTGTCTTTAATTTGT
>NW_025400128.1:0-1014 GCF_016433145.1 Gracilinanus agilis
GAGTGAAAGGAGCAGAGCCAGAAGAACATTGTACACAGAGACTGATATACTGTGGTAAAATAGAATGTAATGGACTTCTGTACCGGCAACAATGCAATGACCCAGGACAGCTCTGAGGGATTTATGGTAAAGAAAACTACCCACATTCAGAGGAAGGACTGCAGGAGAGGAAACACATAAGAAAAGCAATTGCTTGAACGTATGGGTCAGGGTGGACATGATTGGGCATGTGGACTTGAAATTACCACATCAATGCAACCACCAACAATTTGGAAATAGGCCTTGATCAAGGACACATGACAAAACCAGTGGAAATGTGCATCGGCCATGGGTGGGGGGAGTGCGGGGGGTGAAGGGGAAAGTAGGAGCATGAATCATGTAACCATGTTAAAAATGATTATTATTAAATGTTTAAAAAAAACAAAAAAATTTAAAAATGAAAAATTTGAGAAGAATATGAAATACCTCATTGATACAACCAAAGATCTGGAGAACAGATCTCGAAGAGAGAATTTAAGAATTATTTGTTTACTGGAATATAATGAAAAAAAAAATTTAGAAATCATCCTACAGGAAATTATACAAGAAAACTGCCCTGACATTCTTATACAAGAGGGAAAAGTGGAAACTGAAAGAATCCACAAATCAACTCCTACATTTAATAGACAACTGACAACTTCCAAGAATATTATAGCTAAATCTAAAAACTATTAGACCAAGAAAAAATATTACAAACTGCTAAGAAGAAGTCATTCAGATGCCAGGGAACCACAGTTAGGATAACAGAAGGTCTGGCTGCATCTATATTGAAGGACTGGAAGGCATGGAACGCAATATTCTCGAAAGCAAGAGAATTGGGTGTACAACCAAGAATCAACAATCCAGCAAAACTGACTATATTTTTATAGGGGAAACTAGGGTCATTCAATAAAATTGAAGACTTTCAAACATTCATAAAGAAAAAAAACAAACTTAAACAAAGAGTTTGCTGCCCAAACACATAACTCAAGAGAA
>NW_025400129.1:0-1587 GCF_016433145.1 Gracilinanus agilis
GGCCAGGGGTCTTGGGGACTGGGGGGGGCCGGGGGGCCAGGCCTCACCCGTCCACAGCGCCAGCCCCAGCACGGTCTGGTCCCTGGAGTCCTTGAGGCTGAAGTCCGGGATGATCTGCAGCGAGCCGACGGCGTGGAGGGCGTTGGCTGGAGCACAAGAACAGAGCCGGGCTCAGGGCGCCGCCGTCGGGGCTTCCCCAAATCTTCTGACGTGTCTCGGGGCAGGGACGGGCCGGAGGCCACGGAGGAGTCCACGGCGACGCGGCTCACGCCGGCAGCCCGGCAGGCAGGCGCACGCCTATCGCACACGCTCGCTCGGGTGCCCCCCCGACGCCAACAGACGCGTCTCTCGAACCCCAGACCCTGGGCCAGAGGCTGTCCAGGAGGCCAAGGCAGGACGAGAAGGCCGTGGAATGGCCCTTTGGGGACTCCCAGGAAGCTCCGGTGCAGGCAGCCCCCAGACAGAGAAAGCTAAGACCGGCCCCTTCCCCGGGGGGAGCGGCACCGCCTCCCGGACCGAGGGTGAAGGCCCGGCCTGCTCCGGGGGGAGCATCGCGGGGGGAGGGGGGGCGCCCAGGGGGGCCCCAGCCGCTGCCTCACCTTTCTGCTCCAGGATGACAGACACGACGTCGGCGTGGTTGGCCGCGATGGCCATGTGCAGGGGGGTCTGCAGGGAGACGCCGTCGGCCGGCGCCTCATGGGTCTGGAGGTTGGGGTTGGCGCCCTGCTGCAGGAGCTCGGCCGTCAGGGTGGACAGGCCGTGCCGGCAGGCCGTGTGCAGCGGGGTCTCTCCCTAAACAGACACGAGGCGTCGTGAGGCCCCACCAAAGCCACGCGGGGGGCGCCCCGTCCACACTCCCGGCACTCGGCCCCTCCGTCTCCCCCCACCCCGATGACGCCCCGAGCCATCGGCCGAGTCTCTCCCCAGCCGGACGCTCGGACGTGCCTGTGTCGTCCACACGGGCCCCAGGGATCGGGCCCGGCCTGGGGAGCCCCGGCTCCCTCCACGGCGCTGCCCGGCCCGGCGCTAAAGCCTCGTACAAAGCATGACGCCAAGCCCGGAGCTCTGGGGTCAGTGTGTGCCGGTCAGCTCGGCGGGAGGTCTCCAGGGGCCTCCTCGGCCTGCCCACACTAGAAGGCCGAGCCCTGATTGGCTGGAGCTCCCCGAGCCTGGACACCACCAGGGAGGTCCCCCGGGGGGGAGGGGGAGAGAGGAGCCCAGGCCAGCCTCGGACACTTCCTAGCTGTGTGACCCTGGGCCAGTCACTCCACCTCTGCGTGCCTCGAGGACCAAAACAGCCCTTCCCTGGCCGGGTCGTCGTCTGTAAAGCCCTCAGCCCGGTGCCCTTCGGCACCCCCCCGGCCACCGGGCACTCACCCATCGGTTCCTGTGATTCACGGGGGCTCCGCTGGCCGCCAAGAAGAGGGCCGCCGCCTCGTTGCCCGCTCCAGCTGCCCTCTGGAGTAAGCAGTTCCCTGCGGGAGGACGAAGGTGCACATGGGGGCGCCGGTGCCAGCCGCGGGCCGGGGGACCCCGCGCCGCCCTGCGTCCCGGGAGCGCGGGGCGAGCGGGGGCCGGGCTGACCCT
>NW_025400130.1:0-1077 GCF_016433145.1 Gracilinanus agilis
TGAATTTGTGGCATTTATGCCAAAGATGGTGCTCAGAGGCCTCTCCCTGGGCACACGTAGGCCCTTGGCTTGGCCATCCTGAATGCAGGGGGTGAGGCACACAATTGTGGGTGGGGAATGACATGCAAAGGGGGGCAGGCACTGGCATGTGTAGTCTTGGGGGGTGGGTAGAACATGGCACAGGGTCCCTAAAAAGTCCAAAAAGGTTCTCCATCACTGATATAGTCTATGCATTCAAATACTATCCATTTTTCATAAAGCATCCCCAAGCACTGCAGCCAACTAGAATTCTTTGCAGGTTTGTTCTCCTTATCCAAGTAGAATTGATAGCCACTCAGTGGGGCGCTGGTTCCATGAAAACATGATGCTAGGTGAAGCAGAATTATAGAAATCATTAGCTCCATGGATATGGTCAAAAAGGAGCTACTAGATGATTTAAATTACAGCAGGTTTTCATGAGGAAATAGGATTTGCTAATTGCCAAAGAATACTCATCAAGGCTGTGTTATGCTGTGTATACTTATTCCCATCCATCTTTCCTTAAAACTGTATTTAAGGATCTATGATTAAAGTGTGTGTATACACCAGTGATTCCCAAAGTGGGTGCTACCACCCCCTGGTGGGTGCTGCAGCAATCCAAGAGAGTGGTGATGGCCATAGGTGTATTTATCTTTCCTATTAATTGCTATTAAAATAAAAAAAATTAATTTCCAGGGGGCTAAGTAATATTTTTTCTGGAAAGGGGGTGGTAGGCCAAAAAAGTATGGGAGCCACTGGTATACGCCCTTCACTAATTTTGACTATAATCCGTTTACAATTTAGCCAATGATTTTAGGGAGTTGCTATAATAAAGATATTTGTTACCTTTTGTCATCAAAACAGGAAGTCACTCATTCATTCATAATTCTTCAGACTGAGTAGATCCAAACTGGTCCTTGGATCATACTTTCCAGCTTGGTAAAATCTGCCTAAGCTTGTCTCATACCTTTTGAAAAGTTAGGGTTGCCTTCTTTACAAAATGAGATGTTGAAGTAAGGTGATAGATTTAAAGCTAGTCAGAGCTGCTGAGGATCTAAT
>NW_025400131.1:0-1093 GCF_016433145.1 Gracilinanus agilis
TGGTTACATGATTCATGTTTTTACTTTCCCCTTCACCTCCCCATTAACCCCCCCCCATAGCCAACTCACATTTCCACTGGTTTTAATATGTGTGATCAATCAAGACTTATTTACATATTATTGATAGTTGCATTGGTGTGGTCATTTTGGCTCTACATCCCATTGGAGTTTTTTTTGACATAGGTACTAGAGTGGTATGCTATTTTCTTCTCTCTCATTTTACAAATGAGGAACTGAAGCAAAAAGACTTGTCCAAGGTCACATAGATAGTAAATGACTAAAACCAGATTAAAATTCATAAAGATAACTCTTTCTAATTCCATGCCCAGTTCTCTATCTATGCATCACCTAAATGCCAGATTACTTGGCATTTAATCAAGAACTACCTTGTATTGTTGCTTGTCTCTCAAAAGAACAACAGTAAAATCCCTTTTTTATTCTTTTTATTTATCCTTTCCTTTATTTAGCACAGTGTGTTGGACATCTTGCACAAAGCAATCAACATATCAATCAATAAGAATTTATTGAGTACTTATTATTGTATATGCCAGGCACTGTTAAGCACTGCAAAGAATGGAAATGCATTCATAAACTACCTACAATCTGCAAAGAAGTATGCTAAGTGTTGAGTATGCATATTAAAAAAAAGATGGCCCCTGGCCTCCAGGAGTTAATATTTTAGTAGGGGAAGATAACACAGGAGAAATTGCAAAAGAATGAGTAGAGTCTTAGATTAATTGATTAATGGGTTTTCAAGGAACAGTAGTGTTCATTTGATTTCTGCTTCCTGAGCATGAGGTAAAAAGCAGTTTGTTGGGGGGATGGGGTTGGGGATGTATATAAGCATCCACATGGCATAAAGATGGCCTAAGAATAGCAGTATAGTGGGTGTAAATTTGGCTACTTAGTGTGAGAATACAAAGACAAAATGAAGCAATCCTTTATTATCAAAAAGATTATATTCAATTATAAATGAATGTAAATAATATTACATATATAACAAATGTACATATAAAATAGGTTAAATGACATGAACATATATAAGCGCACAATAGATACAACATTATTGAGAGGAGATATAACAGTAGCTAGG
>NW_025400132.1:0-1117 GCF_016433145.1 Gracilinanus agilis
TATTATTATTGTTCAATTATAAAATAATTAAATAAATAAAATCAAGTAAAAATGTTCAATCCAAAGGAGGGAAAAAAGGAATACCTTGCTATTTCAGCCAGGCTAGCTGGTCTGTCCCATAGGTGGCAGGGAGTAAGCAGTTGGCAGAGATGGCTCATCTCATCTCCACAGGACCTGCTTTCCTGCAAAATAGCTATCATGCTGTTCCGTCGTTTTAGACATAGCTAACTCCTCATGACCCCATTTGGGGTTTTCTTAGCAAAGGCATGGAATGGCCGGTCATTTCCTTCTCCAGCTCATTTTACAGACAAGGATCCTGAGGCAAAAAGGCTTAAGTGACTTGACTGGGGCCCCAACACTAGGAAGTGTCAGGGTTCCAATTTGAATTCAGGAAGGTGAGGCTTCCTAACTTTAGGCCAGGTACTCTCTCCACTTGATCACCTGGCTGCCCCCATGGCTATAATCATGCAATGATAAAAGAAAGGCAGGGGGCACCTGGGTAGCTCAGTGGAGTGAGAGTCAGGCCTAGAGACAGGAGGTCCTGGGTTCAAATCTGGCCTCAGCCACTTCCCAGCTGTGTGACCCTGGGCAAGTCACTTGACCCCCATGGCCCACCCTTACCAATCTTCCACCTATGAGACAATACACCGAAGTACAAGGGTTTAAAAAAAAAAAAAAAAAAGAAAGGCAGCCACTCAAATAGGAGATCCATCCAAGCGGATCGCCATAACTTATACTCAATAAGTCAAGGAACCATTGTTGGAGGAAAAAATACCTTCTATATGCTAGATACTTTGTGGGGTTCTGGACAATAGACCTTTGTTGGACTAATCTAAGATTAAAAAAGAACACGGGGTAGAATTCATTATTCAATAAAAAGCGAAGGCAAAATTGAAAAGTAATATGGCGGAAGGAAGAATCAGAGTGGAATTTTCCACCATCTAAACAATGAATTAGAAATGAATCACGTGTTCCAATGAAAAGGAGTAACTTGGGCAATGGACTGATCCTAGCTGGACCTGCAAGGCTGTGATAGTTGTGATTATCCCCATTGCTCAAGAGTCTTCACGGGGGTGGGGATTCCCCTGGCCTGGGTATTTATTAACCTATTCACACT
>NW_025400133.1:0-1408 GCF_016433145.1 Gracilinanus agilis
CTCTCTCTCTCTCTCTCTCTCTCTCTCTCTCTTTCTCTCTCTCTCTCTCAACCCTTTCCTTTTGTCTTGGAATCAGTAAGGTGTATTGGTTCCAAGGCAGAAAAGCTGTAAGGGCTAAGCATTGAGGATTAAGTGACTTGCCCAGGGTCACACAGCTAAGAAGTATCTGAGGCTAGATTTGCACTCTATGCCTGGTTCTCAATCCACTGAGTCACCTAGCTATGCCCTGAACCCTCTTTTGTAACAGAACAGGGAAAAGGATAACATCAGCAATAAGTGACTACTATTACAATGTATGAACATACATACTGTCCTTCTAGTCCTTTGTTTCTCTGCCAAGCAGAGCAAAGTCCTGGTTCATTATCTCTTCTCAAGTTCCAAGACTGGTTATTAAAACTAGTCCAATCTTGGCTTCCTTTAGCATCTTATTCATTTAAGTTGCAATCACTGTGTACATTGTGTTGCTGGTTACACTCATTTCCATCTACCTCAGTTTCCCATGGCTTCTCTTCATGGCTTTTTTCTTCCATCATTTTCTGGATTTATTTCCAAATTTCTTTCTATAGTTTCTCTCACTTCTTCTTCCAGCTTAAAATGTCTATAGATCATAAATTTTGTTCCTTCTAGTTTACCTCATCACTTCTCGATATTCTTCCCTCTATGATATTCTTACTCCTACTATTAACCACTTAGTTTGCCATCTTTATCCCTGGGAACTTTGGTGTCCTGACATTCACACAGACTTTGAACTAATGAATTTACTGAGTTAAGTTCTAACTAGTAGGTGAGCAGAACAACTGAATATAATGGAGACTCAGCATATCAGGGGAAAGTAAAAAAATGCTTAAAGGTAACAACAAACAAAACTCAAAGACTAGAAGGCCTAGAAGCTAAGAAAAACAAAAATAAAAATTCTCTAAGGGATAAGACATTGGTCTTATTTTTATGAGTGGTACTAAGATATAAAAGAGTGAAAAGAGTAAACCAAGAGACCATTATATATAGCAACAGAAATATTGTTTGAAGAATTATTTGTGCATGTCCTCTTCCGGAAGGAAAGATAAATAGAAATAAGTGAAATGTATTTTTAGATATACTCATATATCTTTTTGTCAAATGATGCTTTCTTTAATGGAGGGAGGAGAGTGAATTAACTAAATATTTTAACATAACAAACACAAATTTTAAAGTTCTAGATTAGAATGATAAAAGATCTGGATTCTAGTTTTAGACACTTAAGTAGCTTTGTGACAATGATGATAGGTCACTCAACCTATCTGAGTTGTTTTTTTTTTGTCTGTAAAATAGATTATCAATTGCTCTGCAAACCTTACAAGGTTTTAAGAATCAAATGAGAAAATATATTTGAAAGAGCTTTATAGACAAAGAGAAACATAAAAATACCAAT
>NW_025400134.1:0-1038 GCF_016433145.1 Gracilinanus agilis
CAATTTCTGAGCCTCACTTTCCAATTGCATGATTCTACCTTTTAAACAGTTATTTTCTTGCCAGATCTCTTCCATTTTCCTCAAAATCTCAGTTTTGAACTCTTCCATAGCTTGTGAGGAGTTTTCCTTATTTGAGGAGGGTCCAGATGCTTGTTTGTTCTCCTCCTCTGTTTGCTTGGTTGTCTGGATTTTCTCTGTGTAAAAGCTGTGGAGTGTTAAAGGCTTCTTTTTCTTGTTGTTATTCTTTCTCTTCTGAACTTCCTGAGACTGAGTAGCCATTGTTACCCCAGCAGCTTCTCAGATTTATCCTCGCGCTCAGTGTCTGTCCATGGTCTATTGGCTCCTGAGGTCTGAGTTCTGGTTTTTTCCAAGGTCAAGCCCCCTGGTGGACCCCCTTGCTTGATCCTCTGCCGGAGGTTTCTTTACAAGTCTCAGGGCGCTGCTTCCACAGTCGTATACCCATCCACACTGGTTCCCCACTTAGGCTTTAGTTCCTGGTTGTGTCTGCCTCCACCCACGCCTCCTCAGTGCCTGCGTTCTGCTCAGCCTGCACTCTGCGCCCTGCGTCCTGCTCTCGCACTCAGATTTCGACTGCGTTTTTTGGCTTAATGGGGTCCTAAGTCTTGCTGCTCTCAGGAACAGGCCCTGGAGCTGCTAATGACTTGATGAGTGCCCCAAACTTGCTCTATTTCTTTTTAGCTGGCTTCGGAGCTATAGATGTGTGTGGAGGGGGTGGGGGTGGGGTGGTTGCTCAGCCCGCGATTTTGTGTGGGCTGTTTCACCCCTTTATAGCCTGGAAATGCCTCAATTCCACGTACCTTCCATGCTATGCCCTGTTGTGGGGGTTCCTCCGTTCGTCTGGACTTCTTTTTATGTCCCCTTGAGGAGTTTTGTGTGTTTTGTCAGGAGAGGTTAAGAGCTGCTTCTTACTCTGCCATCATCTTAACCCGGAACCAGAAGTGATGATTTTTAAAGCTTAAATCTGACCAAATTATTACCTTGCTCAGTAAACTTCTGGGGAACTCTATCACTTTAAGG
>NW_025400135.1:0-1200 GCF_016433145.1 Gracilinanus agilis
TTTAATTAATTTAATTAATATTTTATTAATTTTTAAAAATATTTTTCCCTCAACTCCTTTTTTTTAAATTTGAGCAAAATTATCATCTTCCCTCCCTCCCAGAGTTTTTTAAATATATACGCTACAGAGATGTGTTTTATGAATGAATAAATGGAAAACACTTTAGTAAGAACTTATATGTTGTCAGCCACTGAGGTGAGTGCTAGAGATCAAAAAAGTCAAATACTATTTATTCTCTCAAAGAAATTATATTTAAATTTGGGAAGATACACATATGAGGAAGGTGTCATCAAGGAGCCATGCTCTGGCAAGAGAAGTTACAGAGATGGCAAGCAAAATTATGGAGCAATTAATTAACATACCCATTTTAGGGATGCAAATATTGAAATATTAATTCTGTTGCTGTTTCCAGAAGCAGAGATGGGTGACAGGAGGGAGAGGAAAGAGTGAGGCAAGAAGAGTGCTATGAACATAGCAAGAGAACATTGAGGTGGACCTGAGCATGACAAGTATGAAGAATTCTCTTCCTTCAGGAGAACAAGAGCTGAACATGACAGATTAAGAAGAGAATTGATTTCATTTAAAACACATGCAAGGTTCAAGCCAAGAAAGGGTGTAGAACTTCTTCATTGTCAGATCATTATGCCAAACTGGTCCCATTTCTGGGAACCACATTTTCAGAAAGGCTGCTATTGCCAGTTGAAGAGCTTTCCAATGAGGATGACCGAAAGAGCCTCAGTGATCATGGAATATGAAGGATCCCAGAAAAGAGAGGATTCAGGAGGGCACAAAAAGTCTGCCTTCAATTATTGGAAATCATGCAATATAGGCATTTGTCATCTTGTTTGGCTCCAAAGGACAGAATCAGGAGTAATGTGTGCTATTTATAGAGAGACACATGTATTCTTGAGTGGAATGAGTGCTGTTCACAAGTGGAAAAAGCTGCCTGAAGAGATTGGAGACTCGCCTTTCTCAGAAGTCTTGCATGACCATTGTTAAGTATGTGATGGGAGATTCTTATTCTCTTAGGGTGGAATAGACAACTTTAGAGCACAGATGATTCTGATGGCCTGAGATTTTTTGGTTAAGTAAGAGGTGGCCCTAGAACACAGAGATCTTACATTTCTGACCTTTACGCTATACGAATAGCAGGTGACCTTTGCAAAGATTGTTTCATTTTGTGTGTTTGCTCTCAGGGCA
>NW_025400136.1:0-1070 GCF_016433145.1 Gracilinanus agilis
AAAAGCCCAGTTGTGTGTGAAAGAATGGATCAATGTGAATTTGGCTTCAGTTAGAAAATACAATACACCAGCATATCGATGTTTTGTTTCATCTTCCTGGGCTTCTATTTACTAGTAATTGTGTGGCTGGGATAAAATTAACTAATTTAGGCTTTATTGTTATAAAAACAAATATCTAAATTTTAATCTTTTTAAACACCCTTCTGAAGAATTTCCCTAGAGGCCTTCCTGTCTAGTGGTAAGGCCCAAGTCTGGACTGTTATAGCACCTTAAAAATCAAAGCACCACAAAATCTCTCAGATTCAGTGAAGAGAATTGTGCTAGGCACTGGAGACACAATGGTAAAAAATAAAAAGTGCCTGCTTCCAAGTAATTAATCTTCCACTGGAGGAAAATGACATGCCCAGATGTAAGTAATTGTAAGAGATTCCACCGTATGTGGGAGCAAAGGGGAGGAGGGACTATGGAGAACGCACACAACTGGGGTGAGCAGGAAAGACATCATGGTGGAGGTGACATTTGGGTTAAATCTTGAAGTGACCCTGGAGATCCCAAGAGGTAAAAGTGAAGAAGGAAAGCATTCCAGGGACTTCTGTCTCTTGGAATCTCCAGTTCCCTTTAAGGCTCAGGTCAAATGGTGTCTCCAATTCCTTCTCTCTCTATCACAAGACATAAATATATATAGTGATAGATAAATATATACATTTGTATATAGATATATTTATATGTATACATATATACACTTGTATATATACATACATACAATACACAAATATATAGCGACAGATAAATATATACATTTTAATATATTTATATATACAAATATGCTTTTGTATATATACATGCATACAATACATAAATATATATAGTGATAGATAAATATATACATTTGTATATAGATATATTTATATGTATACATATATACACTTGTATATATACATACATACAATACACAAATATATAGCGATAGATAAATATATACATTTTAATATATTTATATATACAAATATGTTTTTGTATATATACATGCATACAATACATAAATATATAGTGATAGATAAATATATACG
>NW_025400137.1:0-1178 GCF_016433145.1 Gracilinanus agilis
CCCTAAACCACTGGTGCCTTCACTGACCTTTTCTGAAAACAGTTATTCACAGAGATGTTTTCTCTTTCTTGTCAAGCTTATGGTCTAATCAAATAAGTAGCTGTAATAAAAGACATGATACGAATTCTATCTTATAGAATGGAAAAAGATTCAGGAATACTGGGGTGCTAAAATGATTGAGTGTTAGATGAAGGGACCTTGAATGCAGACATTACTAGACCTCTGAGGGAGAAATGATTGTTCTTGGTCTATTTCAATGACAGAGCAGTAACAGCATTGAACATGGAATCAGGCAACCTTTCTATCTCTGCCACTTATTCATTGTCCGACCAGAAATATGTCACAGCATCTTATGGTTGGAAAGGATCTTAGGTATCTAAGTCCAATCAGGGCATACACATGAATTTCTACTCTAAAATCCCCTCACCAATCCTAAGCAATTGATTGCACTCAAGACACCTCTGTTTTGAACAAAACTGCTTCATAGATAATTCAGGGTAGTTTTTTTTTTCAGTCATCCAACATTTCATAAACCCATTGGGATTTTCTTGGTAAAGATACTGGAGTAATTTGCCTTTTTATTCTTCAGTTCATTTTACAAATAAAGAAACTGTGGCAATCAGAATAATGACTTTCCCAGGGTCACAAAGCTACTAGGTGTCTGAGGTCATGTTTGAACTCAGGGAGATGAAACTTCTTGACTCAAGACCTGGAACTCTCTCCAGTTCCTTCCATTTCCCTTGGATCTATCTTTTAGACTCTGTCAGAACAAGATTAACCTATCTACAGTAGAGCCCAGTAAATATTGAAAAATGGCTCTGAAATCCTGTTCTCTTTTTTCTTAAGGCCTTATCTTCCATCTTTAAATCAATACTTTGTTCTGAAGAGCAGTAAGAGCTAGGCAATAAAGGGTTAAGTGACTTGCCCAGGGCCACATAGCTAGGAAGTATCTGATGCCAGATTTGAACCCAGGATTCCTCATCTTTAATTCTGGATCTCAATCCAGTGAGCCACCTAGCTGCCACCAATACAATCCCCTTCTCTTTACCTGGTCACCATCCCCCAATATAGGAGAGATTTCTTTGGAATATAATGGGGTTTTCTTCATGAAAGGTCTTCAAGCAAAGCTTGATTGGCCATTTGTTAAATTCTTTTTATTTTATTTTATTTAGAAAAAA
>NW_025400138.1:0-1618 GCF_016433145.1 Gracilinanus agilis
ATATATATATAAAGAATAGATTTGGAATTAGATAGTCTGGGGCAGTGATGGAAAAACTTTTGGAGACCAAGTGCCCAAACTGCAATCCTCACACCAACTGTGAACCCCCACACCATACCCCAGACAGGGGAGGGAGGAAGTGTTCCCATTGGCTGCTGAGCAGAGAGGCAGGTGATGAGAGAAATGTCCTCAAGTCTGGTGGAGAGGGGGATAGGAGTAGTAGCACATGTAGCATTAGTTTGCCAACATGTGTCTAGGTTCTAGTCTTGGTTCTACCACTTACTAGCTTCATGACTATTAGCAAGTCACTTTTCCTCAATGAAACTCAGTTTCCTGATCTATAAAATGGGGATGATAATACTTTTCCCATATACTTCACTGGATTATTTTGAGGATTAAATAAGTTAAGGCATATAAAAGGACTTTGAAAACTGTGAAGTACTTATGAAAGCCCAAGATAATAAGATTTGTCCTCCAGATTTCTCAAAACTTCTTAGGCACATGTGCTGTTCAGTTCCAATAAGCTACAGATTCTTTAACATCTTCCTTCCCTCATTCCCATGTCAATCAGTCAATAAACAGACATTTATTAGGTGACTCCTACATGCCTGGCACTGTGTTAGGTGCAGAAGATACAAGGACAAATGTGAAACAGTCCTTGCCCTCAAGGTGCTTACGTTCTAGTAGAGAGAAACAATATAAACCTAAATAGGTGCACATAGGTTATATACAAAATAATGAACTAAGTATTTTGAGTGGGGGTAGGGGTGGATCAAAAACAGCTTTGGGACAAAGGTAACATTTGAATTCAAATTTGAAGGAAATAAGGGTTTTGATACATGGAAGAATTAGCAAAGCCAGAGAGAGCTGTGAAGTGCCATATGTGAAGAATGGTAAGAAAGCCAATTTCTGGACTGTGGCATACTTGGAAATGAGAAATATCTATAATAAGACAAGAAAGTCTGGTTTCGGCCAGGTTGTGAAGGACGATTAATAGGAAACAGAGGAGTTTATATTTGATTCTATGGAACCACTGTAATTTATTTAGTAGTAAGGTAATATGACCAGAATTGCATTTTAGGAAAATCATTTGAGTGGTAGTGTTGAGGATGAATTGTAATGGTACAAAACTTGACACAGAAAGCCTAATAAGGAGGCTAATGCAATGGGTCCAAAATAGACTAGTGACTGAATGGAAATAAAGGGATGAATATGAAGTATGTAGAAGTAGAAATGATAGAATAATGTGGAAAATAAATGAATATGTGGGTTGAGGAAGAGTGAGGTGTGGAGGGTGAAATTGAAGTTGTAAACACAGGTGACTAGAAGGATGGCCATGCTCAGAAATAGGGAAACTTAGAAGAGGCATGTGCTTTAGTAAAAATATAACAATTTCTCTTTTGAGTATGTCAAATACATTTCATATATCTACAGGACATCTCTTCAAAACATCCGAATGGCAGTTGATGGCATTTAACCAGAACTCTGAATTGAACTAAGGACTGGATATATAGATCTGGGAATCATATACATAGAGATGATAGTTAAATCTATTATCACTGATCATTGAGGGAGCACCTTGTGGTATACCCACAATTAGAGATGATGATATTGTTGA
>NW_025400139.1:0-1113 GCF_016433145.1 Gracilinanus agilis
GCCTAGGATCAGAAACTGTTCCAAAACTTTCATATATAATTACACATACATGTAATTATATATGAAATCACAAGACTTTTTATTTAAACTTGATGAGAATTTCAAACTATATCATGAAGTTCTGTCAAAATCACCAGCTGCAATTCAAAATGACCCTGACAAAATTATTTGAGTGTTTGAAATAAAAGAACATAACCAGAGGGAGAACAAAAGGGCAGAGGTTACCCAGGGGAGATTTCCACAGGTAAATAGTATAAATAATAGTAACATGCAGAATGAAATGTAAATTTCATATGTACTTGACTAATATTCCTATATTGATCAAACACATATGAAATATTAAAATTTATTCTACATGTTTACATATGTATTTCACAAGTTGATGATGAGCTAGACTTTTGGTACACTAGCTCTATCACCAACAAGTTTGATACATTGGTCAATAATTTTGCATCATGGAATTTGGAGCTGAAAGTGTTCTTTAGAAAACATTTCCTCTAGTCTCCTCATTTAACAGATGGGGTAACTGTGGACCAAAAAGTTTAAAAGAACTAGATCCTCTGAATCTAAATTTAGTATTTTTGTTATTAAACCACAGCTGGTGACTTTTACCAAAATTAGTTTCAATTTTCTCTTCTTTAATATTAGGGGATTATGAAATTTCTAAAATCAGTTGAGGTTATGAAAGTAAGTTCTATGATTCTAAGTTATTACATTACCATAGCTAGTTACCAACATTGTGTATCACTCTTAGGAATATGAGGAGGTGTACATTAGACATGAGTTGACTGCAAAATAACATTCCATTATCAATGAAAAATTGTTCAGGAAAAATGACACAAAGTTTGTGATTAGAAACACACTAGATTGGGAGAGATTAGGTTTAGATAAACATCTCGCACCCTTACACCAAGATAAATTCATAATGGGTGAATGACTCGAATATAAAGAAGGAAACTATATGTAAATTAAGTGAACCCAGAATAGTATACTTGTCAGGTCTGTGGGAAAGGAAAGATTTTAAAACCAAGCAAGAGTTAGAAAAATTTACAAAATGTAAAATAAATAATTTTGATTATATTAAATTAAAAAGGTTTTCTACAAACAAAAACA
>NW_025400140.1:0-1382 GCF_016433145.1 Gracilinanus agilis
GTATTAAATAATAAATAAAATATATTATAATGTAATATTATGATATATAATAAATACTCAACTTCAAGGAAATTTTCACCAAAACATAAGGAAGATCTTTTGTGAATTCATGGGAAAGTTAGGGATAAGAAACACACAGGACAAGAAGTAATGTAATACATAAACACATTGGAATAAGTGGTAGTTGTACTAATAATGGCCATTTAAATAGCTAACATTTATATAGTGTTTTAATGTTTGCATAATTCTTGACCAATATTATTTCAGTTTATCATCACAACAACCCTTGAAATGAAGTGCTTTTATTATCTTCATTTTATAGGTGAGAAAACTGAGAGGGGAAGAAGTGACTTGTTCAGGGTCAAACAGCCAGAAGGGTTGCTGAATTTTAACTCTAATATTCTAGATTCCAGGTCCAGTACTCTATACACTGTTCCACTAATTACCTACAATACCTCCATATGCTTATCCACATTTTAAATCTCATGATGGTGAAACACTTATAGAGAAAATATAAGCTCCTTGTCACATTTTCGTGTTTGTAAATCTGTGCTTGGTAGAGTTCTTGTCACACAGAATTAATAAATGGCTCTTGATTGTTTCTCTCTCTTTGTTCCTCTCTCCTCCATCACTGTGTCTCTTCCTCATGTGCAAACACATAGATGCATCCACTGGAATAATGATGCATACACCTACTCTCTTTTTTGCATGACTTCATATCTAAGGGCAAGTGAAAGATATGCACCAGAGAAAGGGTAAGAGTTGAAGGGGTCGAGACAATCCACACTTTAGCATTGAATAGCTATTTGGCTCTATAATTCTACTTTTTGAACCTATCCATGACATTGCTAAAATCTAATTTTGTAACTCTTTTTTACTCTAAAGATGCTACCTGAGTATACCATTGTTTTGGGAACTCATACCACCACTACCATCACTGACATCAACTCACTTTTAAAAAAAACTTAATCCTACCTTCATCCTATATAAAGGCATGGCATGGTACTGTGTAATTTGAATCTGTTACCCTAAAAATTACAATCCCCAGCAAAACTACTATTTCTAGCACCCTACTTACTTCCTGTCTTTATGTGCTGACATAGACAGGATATAAATTAGGTAGAGTTTTGTGGCTAGCCCTCTCTTTTCGTTCCTGTCAGTGGCTTTGGTGAATTAGGGATTTTCTGAGCAGGTAGAAAACTTAGTCACATGGTTCTATTTTGTCAGATAATGAACTTTAAAATATACCTTCCTCTCACATTCTACTACATACTCATGTGAGACCAAGGGAAGAGTAACTTGTCCCAAGACTATATGATTCTTATATTAGGAGGAGTGATAAAAGTAATGAAGTTTAATATATTATATACATATTTATATAT
>NW_025400141.1:0-1499 GCF_016433145.1 Gracilinanus agilis
TATATAATACTTTGAGCTTTGCAAAGTACTTTACAAGTGTTAGCTCTATTTTCCTCACAACACTTGTCAGTAGGTGCTATTATTGTTGGCATTTTACTGAAGAAGAAACTGAGGCAGGCAGAAATTAAATTACTTGCCTCATGTCACTTAGCTGTTGGTGTCTGAGGCTGGATTTGAATTTGTTTTTCTGACTCTAGGCTCAGTGTTATATCTATTGTGCCACCCAACTGCCTAGGTAATGAAATGATGCTAGAATAACCTAGTGGAAATGTGCAGGTGTATATTGGCTTTTTGTATTAAAATTTTCCTCCTGATGTTTGGATCCACTATATACTCTTATTATTAAACATACCCAAAGTTCTGAGAGATGATTATTTGCTCTTTCCTTTGCATCTTGCTTGGATATTTGCTTGGATGTTTGCTAAAACTTTTTCATATGGAACTTTTTGTTGTTGCTAGCCTTAAAAAGAAAGCAATCTTCCATTTGGTGTTTGAAGATTACTTCTGAATGTTGTTGCCTCTTTGGATTATAAGGATCTATTCCAAATGTCACTTATATGTGATCGTGTCATGACAAAAATCTGAACAGAGGCAAAATTCCCAAGCAAAGGACGAAAAGTAAACACATTTGTGGACTGAGGCTTTGTTTACATTTCGTATCCTATCCCTCTGGACTTCCAACCCAACTCAGATGACTACCACTGGTTCAAGAAGCATTGTCAGACATGCCTCCAACTCCATATCACCTCCCACCAATTTGTTTGTGTTTCCATAGATTACCAAATGATACAATTAACTTACAGTAAAGGCATTTACAAGAGTAGCATCAGAAGAAGAGGATTTACATTATAGCATTCACTTCTAAAACAATAGCACATTATCCTACCAAAGTATACACTAGCAATGGAAAGAGTGAGCAAGTATAGAATTTACTCATGGTCAGTCTGCAATTGAGAATACATGAAGAGTGACAAATGATATCTCCAGGGTCCTGATATCTCTCTATTGTTATATACACACACATGCAAAAGTGTATATGAGTGTATTTGTATAAATGCTTATATGTGCATGTATACATACATGTCTGTGTGTATGCATGCATATATACATACATACACATACCCATATATACATATATACACACACATATAAACTTATGTGTATAAACATACATAGATACATATACAGGCTGTATATCATATCATACTATATTATATTACATTTATTATATCACATTTTATTATGTTATGCTATATTATTTTGTGTTCTTGTATGTTATACTAATTATGTTATGCTGTATTATAGTTATGTTATATTGTCATGTCATGCCATGTCATATTATATCATATTGTGTTGCATTATAGTGTATCATATAATAATATGTAGTAATATAAACAAAATATTGTTATTAATATTATACTGTATTGTATCATAATATAATTTTATATAATTTATATAATAATATTATATGATGATATGACATGGTATGGTATGGTAGG
>NW_025400142.1:0-1043 GCF_016433145.1 Gracilinanus agilis
TATATATATATATATATATATATATATATATAGTGAGAAGCTTAAACTTGATCCCATAAGATTTATTAATCCTATTTTTGAATAATTTATTTTGCCCTGGAACTGTTTAAGTCATAGTTCTTTGTCTCTGAACTTATTTCAGAGTTCAGCTGGTCTGTAATAGATTAAGTTTAAAAATCCATCTGTTCTTGCTTGAAGTAATTTAACTGTTCTTGTGTGTAAGTTTGGGAGCTGATCCTAATACTTTTTCTGTCCCTCAAGGATATCTGGTTTGCTTGCTGTCCAAAAGTCTTGCACCTTTACTCAATCAACAATTCTTATTTTCATGAGAGAAGAAGAGGGAGGGGAGTGATGCTAGCCTGCATCATCAAACTTCTAACTGATCATGTTGTTCCCTGTGTTTCAGATCTATAACCAATCATATTTCCCTCAATCCTGTGACACCACCTACTCTTTTCTGCTCTTTGTCCTACACTGTCCCAAAACCTATACAAGGGGAATTGTCCTTTGCTCAAGGTCTTTGGCATCAATGGAAGCAAGCCATCTATCAATTCACAATATGCGCCTTCTAATAAATGTTATATTGTGCAGAGATCTGCTTCAGTTTATCCTTTTGCTGAAATTAAATTGAAACAATAGCCAACTCATTTTGACATATGTGTATACATAAATATGCACATACATACTATACATAATGTACATAATGAGTCATCATGAGTTAGAAAAAATATATAGAGATATCTAATCAAGGTGGGAAATATCAGAGGCATGAGTTGCACCCAGTTTTTCTAATTCCAGAGTGAATGCACTCGAATTGTGGTTTCCCCTTCCCTTAGAAGTATTGTCAGCCATTGCCTTGTCCATGGTCACAATTCCTAATCATATTAGATTATGAGTTCCTCTATAGCAGGAGGAGATATATCTTCTCTTTCTCTGCTATCTTTGAACCTCATAGAGCACATTACTCATCCCAATGGATCTCACAAATAGATCCTATGTAATGCATGTCATATTAATTATGGGAAATGTTTTGAAATATACAC
>NW_025400143.1:0-1016 GCF_016433145.1 Gracilinanus agilis
ACACACACACACACACACACACACACACACACATATATATATAGGTTTATTAAACTCCAACAGAACAAAATGGAATATTTCATCCATTTCTTACTTTCCCCCAACACCTTCTCCCTGTTTTGAAAAGGATAATGTAGTGAAAATAAATGACCATAATATCAAATTTCCATGTAAAAAAAAAAAAAGGGAGGTTAAAAAAAGAAGGTTTTTTTTCCCTCTATCTTTGAACTCAAGATAGTATCTTCTGAAAAGATTGGGAGAGGAAAGGAGTAATATATTACATTTATTTAAACATGATATATTGATAAGTTGTGCTTGTTTTAGGCCAAGATCTTACCTTTTATTGTTACTAATGCACCGTTAACTAAATGTTCTAAAATAAGTTTCATAGATACCAAAAAAAAACAAAAAAACAAAAACAGATAAATAACCCAGATGAAGAATCAAAGTAACTAAACCCATATAGAAGATATTTTAGGAAAATATTTCAATATTTATCAATCAACCACAATGAAGGGCTATAATTCAAGAATTAGCATATTTTATACATACATACATATATATATATAATACTTATGTAAAGAGCTCTATGCCTCCACACAAACTCAAAAGGCATACAAGAATGTTTTTTTGAAAAATGCTTTATTTTTCAGTCATTAGATTCATATCCTATTCTTTGTGATCTGCCATTCTTCTTTAGCTAGTTGACAGATGAGGAAACTGAGGCAATCATGGTTATGTGACTTGCCCAGGGTCACACAGCTAGTCCTTATCTGAGACAAGATTTGGACTTAGGTCTTCTTGACTCCAGGTCTAATGCTCTACCCAATGAGCCACTTAACTGCTCCTCTGAAAATACTTAAATGCCTGATTTGCCACATTTCACCAGCCTGGGATAGTGGGAAGAGGACATGATTGGGAGACATCAAACTTGAGTATGTACCATTTCTATCCTGGCTTTTTCCTTTTAACCTTTATACACATACATCTGCCTAGATGTTTACATATAATTTCTG
>NW_025400144.1:0-1918 GCF_016433145.1 Gracilinanus agilis
GGTGAAGGGGAAAGTAGGAGCATGAATCATGTAACCATGTTAAAAATGATTATTAATAAATGTTTAAATTTTAAAAAAAGACAAATATGCAGGCATCATTAAATTAAAAATAATAACTGATGAAAAAAAATATTGCTAGAATTTCTAGAATGACATCAAATTATACTGGGAAGAGTAGATATCTTTGCTTTCCTCCCATATCTATTAGAAAGACTATATATCTATTGTATATGATACTTGCTTATCATTTTAAGATATTTTTTAAAAGATGCTATATACTTGTCTGTCAACTTGGAAAAACACAGAACCACTAAAATAGTCAGCAAAACCAAATCTTTAATGAGGATAAGAGACAAGTCCTTAATAATTGGCTGCTACACAGAGCTAAGCTCTAAATACCACACAGAGTGAAAGCTCTGGGACTCTGGAGACAGAGTCTCTGTGAGAATGCACCACCAAAGATGATTCTCCAAAGAAGGATAGAATATACAGGTCTTATATACCTTTTGGGGAATTAAGGACAGAAAACACACCCTGATGGGTTACAAGCAGGCTTGGGAAAGAGACTGTAGCCAGAGGTCTATTATAATGGATATAAAAGGAAGAGTCCAGTCAAAGGCTGGACTACCTGGAAGAGGACTTCAAAGACAAAAAGATACTTAAGATTTGAGTGTCTACTAATCCACCTAAACTGGGATCATTAAGTACTTTAAGGTTTATTGTTCAATCAGAGACAAAGTCAGTTTGGGTCTTCCCTTAAGGCAAGTTCTCAAAGGACAAGGGAAAACTTGGGGTTTCCAGAAATAAAGTTGACACTTTCCCCTTTTGGTCAAGGCTAAAATTCACCATTGACCACTCAAAAGGACAAAGGAGTGTTTGAGAAAGTTTGACCCTGTTAATAAAGACAGAAAATATGGTGCATAAATATAGACAAATGGCATCTGGGGTGTGCTCCCCATCTGCAGCACGCAGTGACAGCCAGAAGACAGGTACTCTGCCTCTGGCAAAATCTTAAAAATCTATCCCATATCCCAAAGTCTTTCTTGTCTTTCAGGTCTAGTGGGTCATGATACAGCCTTCAGTGTCCTTTTTTCTTTTGTAGAAGTTTCCTTCGCGTGAGAGTTCTCAGAATAGTTTCATTGCTAGAAGAGAAAACATGAGAAATCTATAACTAAATTCTCCAATAAGAATAGATTGACTTTTCAGAGTTTGCTCACAATTTCTTATCAGGCTAAATTCTGCTGTCAGCCACAGCATACATTCAGTAATTTTGGTCTGATTTGAAATGTTATCAGTCCTTTAAAAATGCTTACTACTGATCAATATTAAAAGTAACCTATAGTTTTTAACAACATCTTATTATTTCTATCAAAATTTATTTATACCAGTTACAAATATATATAAGCTATATACTTGATCAGAAAATAATTTGCCTTACCACCCCAAAATAATTGACATTTAGAAATAGATATGAACTAAATTATAGAAATGTGAAAGCAAGAATAAATGCACATTATAGGTTTATCAAGGTTTGTAAACCTGAAAATGGCCTTTCTCACTATTTTGTGGAAAATAAATAAAATACCAGTTAATACTAAGTTAACTAATTAACTAATTAATTATAATTAAGTATCCTCTTATAATATCCAAAACAATTTTAAGAATGCTTGCATGATCATTTCAGTTTCAAAACTACTTTAAAAATTAAATTCAAAAATTCTCAAAATTAAAAATTAAACTAAAAAGTTAAAATATTTCTCATTTCCTTAAATTCAACACTCACTTTCCCCTTAAGGAGAATGAGATGCTGAGGTTTTAAAACATCATTTTTTTTCACTTTTAACTGCTTATTTAGTGACCATAACCATGTACAAATGGAGTAGACATTTTACTCATGTTAACTATTGTTTTTATATTT
>NW_025400145.1:0-1219 GCF_016433145.1 Gracilinanus agilis
TGTCAAAACATGTTTACAAAGCAAATTGCAGTATAAACAATGATATCCTAAGGGCAGCTAGGTGGCACAGTGAATAGACTATGTGGATTTGGAGGACCTTGGTTCAGATCTAGTCTGAGACATTTCCTAATTATGTGACATTAGGCAAGACACTTAACCCTGTTTACCTAGCCCTTTCCACTCTGTCTTAAGAGTTTTTATTAAGACAGAAAAGTAAGGGTTCAAAATAAAAAAGAATGATATACTTTCAGTAGGAATATGCATTCAATATTGTACTTTGAAGCATTGGTATAACTATTTTTGAAATTTTACAGTATGTGAATGATATCCACAGTTAAATGTATCATGTACATTTGGCTACAATTACTTCTGAAGATGCCTCCATAAAAATCTTTGCTAAAGGCCAAAAATGAAACATGCAACTGCTAAGAACTCTTCTTCAGGTTTCAAAAAATTTCCAAGGTGTCTTACTGTTCTAAATCTCTAAGTTTATGAATCTATGATTTATATACCTCCTATTATACTTTGTAGTAAGAATTGTCTAAAATCTTGGTAGTCCTTCCAAAGTTGGACTCAAATCTTAGCTTTAGTTTTTTATGAAATCAAGCATCTGGGCTGCTCCCATTTCATTCAACTTGGAAAGGTATGTAGTATAATGGTAAGGAGAATGGCCTTAGAAGGCAAAAGCCTTGGCTTTCAGTTTCCCCTCTGTTCTTTAATGACTTTATGACTTTGGGCATGCCCCACCTTACTGATTTGTAAAACAGTGATGAAAATTCATTGTATTTCCCATCTCAAAGCATTTTGGGGAAAATCTAGTGGGGGCAAAGTACTAATCTTTGTAACCATAAAGTATAGCATGAATCCATGGAATTGCTTAGGTTCTCACTGAAAATGATGCTGAAATATACTCAAAATTGATTTTTGGTTCCAACTTACTCTTACTTCTGATGGTAAAAAACACGGCAAGCCTTACCTTAGAACTCATAAGAAAAATCAAGAGCAACTATTCTCATACATAGTGTTAGTAAAAGAAAATTAGATTTGGGTCAAAAAATCTAGGTTGGAAACTCAACACTGACACATCCTACTTTGTTTGCTTACTTAGCCAAGTCCCTCTGTGAGAGACACAGTGGTAGAAAGAGAAGGATAATGATCCTGGTATTACCCATCTTAAAAAAGTGTGGACAAAATGTTTTGTAAAATGCAAAGGGATATA
>NW_025400146.1:0-1011 GCF_016433145.1 Gracilinanus agilis
GGTCTTGATCAATGACACATGTTAAAACCAGTGGAAATGTTCATCGAACATGGGTGGGGGGAGAGTGGGGGGTGAAGGGGAAAGTAGGAGCATGAATCATGTAACCATGTTAAAAATGAATATTAATAAATGTTTAAAAATTTAAAAAAATAATTATTATTCATTAAATTTTAAGGATATTGTAATCACAAATATCTTTAAAGGAAATATGTAAATGTGGGTATTTTACTAGGCCATTAAAATTCATTTATTATAATAAATTAATATGAATTTCCAAGACACATTTTTCTCCTTTCCTACCCACTCCCTACTTCTCATATGGGAAGAAAAAAATAGTTTCTAAATCTTAGGAAGGGTTGGGACCTTTATTCATTTGGCTTTTTTAATACATTACAAGTGTTAGAACTATGCCATCAAGAAGCTAATAATATGTTTATTAATAACTCTTTTATTGTGTATTGAATTCTGAAGTGCCTCTAATGGACTAAAAAATCTCATTCTTCAATGTCAAAATCAAAAACTTTAATGATGATTTGTATACATAATTTAATTATATTAACCTTGATTAGATTTGATATAAACAGTAGGATATATATATACAAAGCTATTCTAAGCTAGTTTTCCTTCTTTGCATCCTACTAGAGATGAGTCCAGCTATGATTGAACACATAAATCTTTCCTTTAATCCAATTTTCCAAATAGAATCAAGGATAATGAACAGTAGTCTGAGGTTCAGAACATCCCCCCAAAAAAGCAACATCCTCTGAAGTTTCCCTCCACTCCATACTCCTGCCCAATTACTTTTCTTACATCCCAGACCTTAAAAATAGTGAAAACATATTTAAGCAACAGGTTGTAACAAAAAATCATTAGTCTTAAATGGATAATTTTGAATATATTAAATTTAAAAGTTTTTGAACAAGTAAAATAAATGTAAAACTGGAAGTAAAACAATTAGTTGGCGGAAGTTTTTGTAGATAGTTTCTCAGATATTGGTCATATCTAAAATAT
>NW_025400147.1:0-1386 GCF_016433145.1 Gracilinanus agilis
TTGCAAGATTCTACCTTTTAAACTGTTATTTTCTTGCCAGATCTCTTCCATTTTCCTCAAAATCTCAGTTTTGAACTCTTTCATAGCTGGTGAGGAGTTTTCCTTATTTGAGGAGGGTCTGGATGCTTGTTTGTTCTCCTCTTCTGTTTGCTCGGTTGTCTGGATTTTCTCTGTGTAAAAGACTTCTTTTCTTGTTGTTAATCTTTCTCTTCTGAACTTCCTGAGACTGGGTAGCCATTGTTAGCCCAGCAGCTTCTCAGGTATATCCTTGCGCTCAGGGTCTGTCCACGGTCTTTTGGCTCCTGAGGTCTGAGTTCTGGTTTTTTCCAAGGTCAAGCCCCCTGGTTGACCCCCTTGCTTGATCCTCTGCCAGAGTTTTCTTTACAAGTCTCAGGGAGCTGCTTCCACAGTCGTATTCCCGTCTGCACTGGTTCCCCACTCAGGGTTTCAGAGCTTTAGCTCCTGGCTGTGTCTGCCTCCACCCACACCTCCGCCTGCGCCTGCTCTCTGAGCCTGCGTTCTGCTCCCGCACTCAGGGTTTGTGTGCTTTCATTAGCTTTTTGGGTCCTAAATCTTGCTGCTCTCAGGAACAGGCCCTGGAGCTGCCAATGACTCGATGGGTGCCCCAAACTTGCTCTATTTCTTTTAAGCTGGCTTTGGCGCTATAGGTGTTGTGTGTGGAGGGGGTGGGGGTGGGGTGGTTGCTCAGCCCGCGATTTAGTGAGAGCTGTTTCACCTCTTTATAGCATGGAAATGCCCCGCTTCCACGTACCTTCCACGCTGTGCCCTGTTGTGGGGTTCCTCCGTTCGCCTGGATTTGTTTTTATGTCCCCTTGAGGAGTTTTGTGTGTTTTGATCAGGAGTGATTAAGAGCTGCTTCTTACTCTGCCGCCATCTTAACCCGGAACCTCTCCCTTGATATTCTTGATATTTTATTCTTCCAGATGAACTTTATTATAATTATTTCTAACACTATAAAAAAGTTTTTTGGTAGTTTGATAGTTATGGCAATGAATAAGTAGATTAATTTGGGTAGGGTTATCTTTTTTATTATATTAGCTCTTCCTATCCTGGAGAAATTGATGTTTTTCCAATTGTTTAGATCTAGTTTTAATTGTGTGAAAAGTGTTTTGTAGTTGTGTTCATGTAATTTCTGTGTTTGTTTTGGCAGATAGATTCCTTAATATTTTATATTGTCTAGTGTGATTTTAAATAGAATTTCCCTTTCTAACTCCTGGTGCTGAATTTTGTTGGAAATATGTAGAAATGTTGATGATTTATGTAGTTTTATTTTGTACCTTTCAACTTTACTTAAGCTGTTAATTATTTTTAGTAGTTTATTTTTAGATGATTTTCTGGGGTTCTTAAAGTATACCATCATGTCAT
>NW_025400148.1:0-2743 GCF_016433145.1 Gracilinanus agilis
CCTCCCCCATTCCTCCTGTCACTTCTCCTCCTCCTATTCCTCCCCTTTCCCCTCTTCCTTCTCTCTCTCTTCCTCCTTCTCCCCCTCCTGCTCCTTCCTCTCTTCCTCCTACCACTCGTCCTTCTCCTCCTTCTCTCCCTCTTCCTACTCCTCCTTCTCCTCTTCCGCCTCCTCCCCTTCTTCCTTTCCCCCTCTCCCTCCTTCTCTTTCTCTTTCACCACCACCACCACTTCCTCCTCCTCCTCCTTCTCCTTCCATTCTTAGGAAGGCCTGAACTTCTATTATATCAAAGAACTGGCCATTTATCCTTCAAAGACAACTTCCCTGCTACTCTCTCTCTTGGCCTTTTTTTTTTTACCTTGGCAGAAGGCCTCTCTGACAGTGACAAATGGTGCTAGCACATACCCAGCCTTCTATTAGAACAGTGGAAATAAATCGTGGAGATAATTAGGAAGAAATTTTCATCACAACTCATCACCATTAATTAGTCAGTAAGTCAGACAATAAACATTTATTAAATACCTACTATATACCAGGTATGCTTAAGTATGCTGGAGATATAAAAAAAGAGCAAAGGAGGGTCTTTGATCTCAAGGAACTCCCATTCAAATGGGGGAGGCAACATGCAAGCAATTATGTCTAGGAGATACATGTCATTGTTGTTTGTCCATTTTTGAAGAGGATCAGTGGCATCACAAGGTGATATCTTCACTTGCGCATGAATTGTATTTAAGTGAGGCAAAGTTGCATAAAGTCTTCAGTCTTGCTCTCTCTTCCAAAGTTGAGTGGCAAGACAAATATTAGGAGAACTAGTGATTGCCCAGGATGCAGTGAATGTTCTTGCTTCAGCTGTCTTCATGGTCTTGGAATAAATTGTTCTCAGCCACGCCTTCACTGGAGGAAATTTTCACAAGCTTGGACTAGACATTCCCCTGATTCACTGAGGAGCGTGTGGTCCACTGGTTACTCTTAATTTGGTACAAGCCATTGTTGAAATGATTATCTGGGACAAGATGGATGCCACTTTGAATGACAGCACTGGAGTTGAGAACCTTGGAATGTCCCCAGGTGCCATGAGCCAAGGGCAAAAAGCAGTTGGCCCCAGTCATATAAATACCCCCAAGTGACAAGACAAATGGGCTCAGATTGGAGCAGGGACTTGGGAAGGTGGGAGGTGAAGGGTGAAGGGTAGGCCTGAAACCTGTAACCTGTTATCCTACTGAGAGAGCTAGAGAGCAATCACCACCATTGTTAATAGAGCTGAGAGAGTTTACTGATATCATCAATCAAGATCATCAAATAGCCATCCCTAATCTCTGGCTTGGCTGTGGTCAAGTCAGGTCAGAATTAGAGAGAGGGTAAAGAACCTCGAGTTCCTACTGAACCTAGCAATCTCCAGACCTTGATCATTAACCTAGTTAATTAGCAATAGGGTTCCTAAATCCTCAATCCTATTCCTTTATTTCCTAACCCCATTAATAGATTTAAATACAGTGTTTACTATCAAGTACCTTTCCTGAGTGGTGATTATACCAAAGCCCTTGGGAAGGGGAGATCAATACGCAGTCAGATTTCACCATTATCCAATAGCTAATCAATAGCCCTTACTAACAAATATTCCAACCCCAGGTTGGGACCTAGGGAAGTTAACCATCCACACAACTTCTTAGGGGTTCCCTGCTTGGGCAAGCTGTTAGAAGGGGATAACTGACAAGTTTATTCAATCAAGCCTATCAGGGAGGAGAATGAGCTTTCTCCCTTACCAAATCCAACCAGCTTAGGCCTGAGCATTGTTATAAAGAAGGTATCGTTAGCTACTATTCTAGTTATTATAGGGTATATTAATCAGGGAAGCTGTGCTTTGGATTCCCTTGATAGCTGATGCAGGGACACCCGGGTCCTGTCACTCAGCTGGATGTTATAATAACTGCCCTTCTCGATAATAGCGCCCAGGCAGGATCCCTAAAGGTCAGGTGGATGGGTAACCCTTTCAGGTCCCACCTGGGTTGGATTGATTATTAATATTGGGCTCTATTAGCCTTGGATAACGTTTTCATCTGACTGCATTGCTCCCTCCCCAAGGGTTGTGATGTAATAACCACTTCAGGAAGGTACTTAATGAACTTTATCTATAAATGTTAATAAGGGAAAGGAATAATCAGGAACGGATTGAGGATAGGAGACCCTGTCACTAATGGCTATGATCACTAATCCCTCAGGACTGTAGGCTGTTTCAGTAATGCTGGAGCTCTTGTTCTTCACCTCCTCTGGCTCAGCTTGGCCACGGCCAAAGCAGAGAAAGCAATCTGCTCGGTTGATACAGATCTCGATGATCCCTCTCAGCTTCTTATTGCCAGTTGTTATGTCAGTCCTACAGCCATCAGGAAATACCTCCCTTACCTCCCTCTGCTTCTTCTCTTTCCCTCTTCCTGCTTCCCACCCAGGCCGGGTTACCTAAATATCTAGTGATGGTTCAGATGTCTAAATATCTAGGGGGGATTCAGAGAGAACCAGAGGACCCATGGTCAGATCCACAGGTCAATGCTCCAAGATCAGAGCAAGAGTAGATAAAGGGATAGGAATACATAAATTTAGTTAGCATAGAGTAGAGATCCACCAATGAACACGATCAACGGGAAAATTTACAGGTTGAAATTTTCATAAAATAAAATGGCATTTATGTTAGAATCATTATCTGGTGCCACTTTGAATGATAGCACCAGCAGTTGAGAATCTTGAAATG
>NW_025400149.1:0-1032 GCF_016433145.1 Gracilinanus agilis
GCAATGCAATGACCCAGGACAATTCTGAGGGATTTATGGAAAAGAATGCTACCCACATTCAGAGGAAGAACTGCAGGAGTGGATACAGAAGAAAAACAGCTGCTTGAACACATGGGCTGATGTGGACATGGTTGGGGAGGTAGACACTAAATGACCACACCAATGTAACTATCAATAATATCTAAATAAGTCTTGATTGATCACACATGCTAAAACCAGTGGAGGGTTTCGGGTTAAGATTGTGGCAGAGTAAAAAGCAGCTGCTTGACCTCTCCTAACTCATGCATATAGGACTCCTCAAGAGGACATAAAAACAAATCCAGACTAAAAAAAGGGACCCCACAACAAGGCACAGCATTGGAGGTAAAAATACGTGGAATCAGGGCATTTCCATGCTATAAAGGGGTGAAACAGCTCTCACTAAAACGTGAGCTGAGCAACCCCCTGCTCTCCCACACCACCTACTGTGCCAAAGCCAGTGCAAAATACTTAGAGCAAGTTTGGGGCACGCATTAAGACATTGGCAGCTACCTGGGGTCAACAGAGACTGTTCTTGAGAGCAGCAAGACTTAAGACCCCAAGAGGCTAAAGAACAAGAGAACTTTGAGCATAGACCCTGAGCGCAGGTGCGGTCGCAGCTGCAGATGTGGATTCTGAGCGCAGGTGTGGACCTTGAGTGGGGACCCAGTGCAGAGGGGTGCACGATTTTGGAAGCAGAGCCCTAAGACTGTTAAAGGAGCTTTGGGCAGAGGAACAAGCAAGGGGACCACCAGGAGGCTTGACTCAGAACAACTAGACCTGAGACCTCAGGAGCCTAGAGTGCAGACAAAGCTGAGAGGGTGCTGGGCTAACAATGGCAAGTCAGAGACAAGAACCCCAGAAGAGAAAGATCAAGAAGAAATCTTTAACACTCAACAACTTTTACACAGAAAAAAATCCAGACAACAGAGCAAAGAGCAGAGGAGAACAAACAAGTAATCATATACAAACCTTCCCAAAAAAATGAAAACAGGTCACAAGCTATTGAAGAGT
>NW_025400150.1:0-1446 GCF_016433145.1 Gracilinanus agilis
AAATTAGTATTTTAATTAAAGCCATGCTGATAGGGATAAAATCATTAAACCATGCGCCTGTAAGAATTCACATTGCCTCAGCCATTTTTACCTTTCGTATCTTCCCGCACCTGGTAGCTAAGAGGGCCACTTCCTCCTCACCCAGGAGACTTAACCCCTCTCTTACATCATCATACTTCCTGTCTGCCATGAGGAATCATGAGAAATGTAGTTTCAAAGTCCCTCACATGTCCATAGGAAATATATAACATACTTTTAAATGGCATGTCCCCAATGCCAAATATGCAATTCCCCCTAAGGTCTGGCAAAAAAAAAGGTTAGCCCTTTTTCTTCGCTGGACCTGTAAAAATAGACAACTTCTAAATTCCAGGAATTTATGGAATAAAAGCAATAGATGAACGAATGGATAAAATTAGCCGCATTGATGAAAAACCAATTTGGGGGCAGTCCCCTATTGGCATAACATGTACATTTAAAACAATACATTCAACTCAATTTCAACTCCCCATAAATTCAATTAATTGCACCCCAAGGTTCAAATTTTGGTCTTCATGGTACAGTGAAGGCTTTTCAGGCATCTTCATGGTGTCTTCACCAAACAGGTTCGTCATCTGGATTCTGGGGAGATGGCAAGATCCTTATCCTGAAATTACTTTCAAAGAATTTAAACTTTACATTATAGATTACAAAACATACATTTTCTTCTAAGAATTATACATTTCCCCCTGAAATTACTCCTAAAAGAGTTAAATATACATATATTTTTACATTATCTAAATTTAAAAAAACCTTAACACACATCACCTTGAGGAAAATTCTAAACACCCCTTCTTTCCTTGAAAAGGGTACCTCGGGTCAGCTAAGGATGAGTGGCTGAGTCCCGGGGGTTGTATGAAATCAATTGGCAAAATAAAAAGAATAAAATTCAAGAAAAAAAAAAGAAAAAATTAACTTGTGAATGAAATGTAAAATGTGCAAAAAATGTAAGGAAAATAAACCTTGAATCAAGGCCCAATTTAAATGATTTAAGCAGTTTGCAATTACCCATTTAGGGCCAGGACTTAAGGGAAATGTCTCTCTCTGATCCGATTTGCCATCAGCTTTTCAGGGAAGTGAGGCAAATAAATAACCAATCTTAGGTGCTGGCCTAGGAATTTAAGTTGAGGGAACCCACGTCCTCTAAAGTTTTAGAAAAGACCGGGACTCCAGGACTCAAACCCCAATTTCCAAGCCCTAAAGTATTGGCATAGACCTCTGCAATCCATGCAGATTTTTTAGTCAAGTGACTGACCATGTGCTTTCTTGGCACTAATTAACGGCTTTATGTTCCTTTCTCCTGGAATCAGACCAAAAGGCATTTAATCAGTTCCATATTCCTCAGGTATTTGCATTAAGCTTATATCACTATAAAACAAATAAAAAAAGGATAAATAATGATTATATATG
>NW_025400151.1:0-1453 GCF_016433145.1 Gracilinanus agilis
ACACACAAGCCTATCTAACCAAATAACATCTTTGGGCACTCCCTCAATCATCTTTACACTCATCATTTATATATCTGGTTTGTACACAGTTTTTTTTGCATCTTATAACCTCCACTAGACTAAATTATTTGAGATTATAGACCATCTTTTAACTTTCTCTGCATCCCCGTCTCTTAACTCAAAGCCTGACACATAGTAAGAACTTCATAAATATTTACTAACTGATTTCCAGCTCAAACATACTTTGAGCTGAGCTTAACCTATACATTCCCTGGTCTGGCTGCAATTGGTTGGCAATAGAAAACACACAAATTTAAAGAGATATTACCTGCCAAAGATAAGGTCCCCAGCTTTCTCCCTCCACCCTAAATAGGACAAGACCTCTATGAAGTGGGGCAAGGTGAAGGGAGAAGAAATGAAGGATCGCCACGCATGGCAATGTCAGTTCTGTAATGATGATCAACTGTGAAAGAAACAACTATAAACCAAAAGAGTAACCATAAAGAAAATGCTCTCCACCTCCAGAGAGAACACTGGTGAGCGCTGGCTGCAAGCTGAAACAGAATTTTCTCTCTTTATTGTTCCTGTGTTTTTACTACAGGGCTTAGATGGAAATACGATGGGCAAGATTTCTCATATATAATTGATGCCGTATGGGTTGCTTTCTCAGCGAGTGGGGTAGATAGGGGAGAAGAGGGACAGAATTGGAAGTCAAATTTTAAAAGGAAAGAATATTTTTAAAAATAAATAGTTTCTTGAGATGATAAAGAAATAAAATAGAAAACAGGAAAAAAGAAATGCATTAGAATCTTATTACTTAGTATTAAATAATAAACAAGTTGGAATCAGAGACACCTGGGAACATGTGTGTGACCTGAAAATATGTGAAGTAAACAGATATAGGAAACATATTTAAACAATAATAACTTTGTAAATAAAACAACCTGAAAAGCCGAGATCTCTACTAATTGGCATTGGCCCACTGTGGTTTCAGAGGACTCCTTAGATAAGCTTTATTTCTGCAGCGACATTTAAGGTTGAAGAACATTCTTACTGTTTTTGACTGGCCGAGAGATGGATTCAGTGAATAATCATTTTTAAACGCTTATCTTCTGTCTTAAAGTCAAAACTGTATGTTGCCTCCACAACAGAAGAGCATGAAGGGTTATGTCCTAGGATTTAAGTTACTTGTCCAGAGTCATACAACTAGGAAATGTCTAGGGTCAGATTTGAATTTTTTTTTTGACCTTTTTTGTCTCATGGCCCAGCTCACAACTAGCAACCTGGCTGCCCCCAGTATTAGAGGAGTGATTGATCTTTGACATGAAATCCTAAGGACATTTTATTTGGTTTAATAATATTTATTTTTTTCAGAGATGTTTTTTTTAACATTTATTAATATACATTTTAACATGGTTACCTAATTCATGCTCCTACTTTCCCCTTCACCCCC
>NW_025400152.1:0-1386 GCF_016433145.1 Gracilinanus agilis
TGTGAATAAGCATTTATGAAGCATGAACTATATGCCAGGTTGTTGTTCCTAGGAGGAAAATGAAGGATGGCCCCAGAAGGAGGTCCATTTACAAAGGGGAATTGACATGGTAGAGTGGTGTTCCAGGATGAGAAGGTTGTAGCAGTCAATTAATGTTCTAGGGTGAGTCATTCCCCAAAACAACACCAATTTATGAAATATGTACTGTGTGCCTGGTACTGTGGTAAATAAATATTAAGGACACAAAGAAGGCAAAAATAGTACCTATCCTTGGAGTACTCACATTTTTTAAATTAAATTTTTATTAGTGAGTCTTTTTTTTCTCACCTCCCCCTACACAAACCTTTTCTCTACCAAACACCCTCTCCTACTTGAGAAAGAAAAAGAAAAAGAAAATGCTTTTAAGAAACATTTATAGTCATGCAAAACAAATTCCTATATTGGCATGTCCTCAAATGTGTCCAATTCCACACACTGAATCCACTGAACTAGTCAGTCAAGAGATGAGTAGCATTTTTCATCACTATCTGGAATGTATGAACTGTAATGGGGGGAAAAGGGGTTTTTGGTTGAATACATTAAAAGGTTAGGTTGCCAGGGCATTGAATAATTATCAATCCCCCAAAAAAGAGTAACCTCAAGTTTAAATGACTTTTATGGAAATTTATTTACAACTGAGAAGAGGAAGAAGAAATAAGGAAATAAGAATCTAACACAGTAGGTAATTTGCTCTAATCCCCTAGTTAATCCACGTAGATCTAATTAACCCAAGGCTGGAAACTCAGAGGGCCAGAGGCCTGGAGGGCTGGAGAGTCCCAGAAGCGAATGAAGCAAAAGCTTCAGTCACAAAGTCTCTATTAAAAGAGAAGTTCCTTAAGAGAAGTTCAGGAAGATTCAGTTTTTACACTCACCAAGTGGAATGCCCCTGTCACGAACCAGCAGAGCTCTTTCAAATCCCACTCAGAAACCAGAAGACCCAGCCCAGTTGACTAAGGTCTCTTTTTAAAAGGGCCTCTTTCGCGTTACTTCCTGTGGCCTCCTCTTAGTTTACATGTCCAATCACAACAGATGCTTTTCTTAAGGCTGCCCTCGAGGCAGTCAGTAAATTCTGATTTGTTGCTCTAGCACACCTTACTCTAGACCACCCAAAAATAGAGATGTTTTCACCTTTAGTGATTAAATCTAAAGATGGGCAATGTAGATTTAATCTAATTATCACAGAAGTAGCATACTAAATTTGAAATTCACTTTAAAAAACCAAGTTGTACATAGAAGAGATTCAGACTTTAATAGGCAGACCTCTTTTCCTGCTCTTTGGAGAGAGAAATGTTCACGTTCGTTGGTGTTTGGCACATTCATAATAATGTGAAATCACTGAACAACAAC
>NW_025400153.1:0-1119 GCF_016433145.1 Gracilinanus agilis
CACACACACACACACACACACACACACACACACACACACACACATCCCTCTTCACCACTTGAATTGGATGAAATTCTTTGTTCTGTCTCTAAGCCCAGTTCCCAATTTCAAGGCTAGGATTTTTCCCTCTAGCCACAGTATTAAGAGAACATGAATTAATCAGAGAATGGATGGACCTTCCCCAGAGTGCTAACATATCAAGCAAGGGGCTTCCCCTACCGCTGTGGAAGATCTTGGCAGAAGATACAAATGGGCTCTGTAGAGCTGGTCCAATGGGAAATGCTTTCTCTTGGGAAATATCAATGTTATTCACACTGTGGCAGGATTCCTGGTATTTGTAATCTCTGTCACTGCACATTGTCATTAATTCTGGGCAGTAGTATAAACATCCCCAGCCCTGTTAATAATAGCAACATAAACACCACGATGAGGGTACCTTCTTCAAAAGTGATAAACATGCCCAATTAACTCATTATTATTAATATCCAATACATAATGTTGCATCTATAGCACAATTTTAAATTCACCAAGCATTAAGCCATTTGGGTGAACCATTTTTTCTTTTTTATTAGTCAATTCTCTACAACAATCTGGGGGAATGACCTGGGAGGAAAAGAGATTTCTTTCGAAGGCAGTAAATTCACTCTTCAGAGTCTGAGAGTCATTCAGAAAGCAGTTAGCACCTGCCCAAGCTTTTCCAAGGATGTTTGATGGTGAGAACTCATAACCCCCCCTGCAAGTTGGTTATAGTATATTTCACCAATTGTATAGAGAGGGACATCCAGGCACCAGGAAAGAAGAAAATTTGCCCAGTGATCATGTTATAACTGAGATTTGACCTCTGATGGAGCGGGAATCAGATTATACAAATGCCTCTTGAGAGATCTGAAGCTGGCGAGCCAGGACTCATCGAAATGAGCTTTTAAACATAATCAGAGTTCAGTGGTTTCTCCAAGAGTGAGACAAGAAAAATCTCAGTCTAGTAAAGGAGCTCTGCTGTAGGCCAACTTCCCTTAGACGTCTTGACTGTGGGAGTTCTGATTTTCAAATCAAGAGAACTTGAAGTTACTTCTGTTTTCACCACCTTCCCTATGACCATGCCTCAGTGCATTTTTTCTC
>NW_025400154.1:0-3946 GCF_016433145.1 Gracilinanus agilis
GTTGTCTTAAAAAGGTAGAGAAAACAAATAGAAGTTTCCTACCCAAACTTTTTATATATTACTCAGAAAGTCAAAAAGAGCTCCTGCATGCTTGCTATTTTAGCTCTTTATTATAATTTACTTTCCCATCAGAAGGAACTAGACTTCTTAGTTATATTTTAGACTCAAAAGTTTTTTTGTATCAGATTTTTTTCTAGGCTCTGCCCCACATTTGGATGGAGGCAGTAATAGATTTTGTTAAAAATATTTCAGCCAGGGTTGAATGATTTACTATACTTATTAAATTTGTGACAAGTATACATTTTATTAAACATCATAGTAAGTGGTTATAATAATGGGTTTGTTTGCTATTGTCTTTAAATGTGTTGTTGGAATTTTGGTACTTTATTTGAATGTGCATTATTAATCTGCTATTTTGTAAAAGCCATTTGCACTCACAGGAGTTCATGGAAAAGCATTTAAAAAATGGATCTCATTTTTGAGTAAAAAACCTTTCACTGATTCTAAGCTATATATTTTTTATTTTTGAAACATTATTTTATTTTTCCCCTTGTATGTGCAATACAGTATTTGAGTTTCTTTTTTCTCTCATCTTTGTACTTGAAAACATTGTATTTTTCCCTGAATTTTTAATTTTCTTATTGCTTTTCTTTTTCTTTTTAATAGAATAATTGACTTTTTCCCATTTTCTCATTTCTTGTACTTATAGTACATATTATTAATATTAATCCTTTTTTATTTTACAGTAATAAAAGTTTAATGTATGAATCTATAACTACTATAATATTCATGCATATCAAAAAAGCCTTAGACTATGGTAACCTGCCAATTATTAATAAATATTATGGGACTGTGATTAATGATTATATCTGATTCCAGGAGAAGGGAACAAAAAAGCCACAAAGTCAAGGAGACCACCCAGTCACAATGGGATTTATGAGAAACTGCATAGTGCCTAGCAGTACAAGGTCAAAAAGAAAAGACCATGCCAATCCAGGTAGGATTGTTGGAACTTTCCAAAGCCAATATTAAGGACTTCAACCTAGCATTTGGGGTTTGGAGTTGTGGCTGCTCTGACACATGTTAGAGGCAAGACTTCCCTGAGCTACATCCTAGTCAAGTACCAACAGCTGGCTATTGTTCTGACTCTCCCTATCCCTGAGAAGTGTAGGTAAATCAGACTAGGGAAGACACTTCCCTTTTCACACAAAATTTTGGTCCTTTTCTTTCTCTTATAAGTGTGGCAACTTTCTGTAGTCATGGCTACTAAATGGGTAAGTGCACAATTGCTTAAATAACTTTGATTTGGCCTTGATTCAAAGACCTGCTATAAGTTTATTTTTCCTTACATTTTTGCACATGTCTTTGACATTTTATATTTCATCCATAAATTATTTTTCTTATTTTTATTTGGATTTTTTTGTTTTATTTTAGGATTTCTTTTGCCAATGAACTCATACAACCCCATAACTCAGCCATGTATCCTTCCCTGATCTGGGTGTTGGCCTTTACTCTCTCCAGAGGAGGAATGTGTTACTGATTTTCCTCAGGGGAGGGCGTTATATATGTTTTATAATCAGAAAATGTGTATTATAATCTAGAATGTAAAGTTTAAATTCTTTTGAGAGTAATTTCAGGATAAGAAATTTGCCACTTACCCAGAATCTAGACAATGAATCTGTTTGGAGAAGACATCATGAAGATGCCTGATGAACCTACACAGCATCAAGAAGATCAAAGTGACTTTTGGGTGCAGCTGATTGAACTATGGGGAGTTGAATGCATTTGTTTAATATGTACAATCTCAAGCCAAAAGGGACTGCCCGCTAATTGGCTTTTTCTCAATGCACCTAGAAATCATTGGATCACTGATTTTTTTCTCTTTTCTTTTATCCCCAAATTTCTGTAATCTATGAGTTAGTTATGTTCTCATGATCCTCTTGGGGAGACTGGTCTCCCCAAGAGGATCATAGCAAGGGAATGTGTTACTGAAATTTAGGGATCTCTAAACTACATTTCCCACTAGCTCACTGGCTTCCTGTCTTGCATCATGACATAGACAGTTATGTAATGACATAGACAGAATAAAATCAAGTGAGTGAACTGGCACCTGCTCTTTTATGGCTGAAGCAGCATGGTGGCAGAGGTAATGGAGGGTCTTTCAAACAGCCTAAGCTAGCATGACACATGGCTCCATTTTTCTAATGGCTACCAATAAATCTTTTAAAACCATATTTCTAAATCTATCCTTCTATATTCACGTTATTTTTTACAATTGCATAGTGCTTCTCTCCAACCCCAGTCCATCCTCCAAAAAGCTGACAAAGTAATTTTCCACAGGAAGAGGACAGACATGTCACATCTGGACTCAGTCAACAACCGTAGCTCCCTGGTGCCTCACGGATAAAAAGACGACTTTTCTGTTCACAACTTGTCTCCAAGGGCCCTTCCCTGCCTCACAATGCCTTGTTCACCTTCCTGCTCTTCAGAATCAGCCAAACTTACCAGGGTTTCCCATGCAGAGATGTTCCATCTGTCTTGTCTGTAACACACTCCACCTTCACCTTCACCTCACAGGTTCCCTCCATTCATCCAAGAAGTTGCTACACAATGGTTCAAACAAGTCTTCTCTGACTCTCCAAGGATGAGTGCCATGCCTTATCACACTGACTTATTTCTATTTACAGGCAGGAATTCCTTTCTCTATTCATCCAATAGAGATTGATTCTGTGTCCCTGTTGTCTCACCCAAGAGAAATAAAGCTCCTTGGGAATTTCTTTGTCTCCCCAGAAGTTAGCCTAGAGCTTGGCCAACACTGGATACTGAGAAAAGGTTTGATTTTGGATTGGGCAAGAGGAGGATTTGCCATCATGCATGTGTGCTCATTTTTCTTTTCTGTTAAGACAAGATGGACCTTGTTCTTTAGTGATGATGTACAAGAAAGCAGAATGGTCAGCTGTGGTCAAATAGGGCTTCTGAGACCCCAATGTCAAAGGTCAATTCCTTGGACAGGTACAAAGAAGGCCTCAATAAACTGCCACAGCAGGTGCCAACCCTAGGCCTGGCTATTCCTGTGCTGAAAAGTGCTGCCATTGAAGTGGTCCAAAGGAGATGCAGGAACTGAGGCACTTAAACACCTGGAGCTCAATAACACCACCCTTCATAAAATTCCTGTAGTACTCAGTGGCTGTTTCATAATCCCACCAGATTTGAAGTCAGAAAGACATGGACACAAATCCTGCCTCAGACTTTTCCTGGAAGAGTGAATCTCAGCAAGGAATTCAACTCTGCCTACCTCAGTAGTTTCATCTGTAAAATGGAGATAAGATAGTACCTGACTCCCATGCTGCTGTGTGAATTAACTTAGATCATATTGGTAAATTATTTTCCACAACTGAATGTGCTACTAAGGGCAAGTAATTTCTGTTGTATTTATACTGGTTGTTATTGCTATTGACCCTAAGAGAGATGAGGAAGAGATTGACCCAGAAATTACACCATACATGGAACACATGCTCATTAACCACCTGAGTCTGGGGTCTGAAACTTAGACTTTGATAGACATGGCATCAACTCTTTATGCTCAATCTTGGTCCATTCCAAGCAAGGCTTATTATGGGTTGGTGTTGTTTCTTTCAGGCACATTCAAGTATTTAGGGGCCCCCTTCGTCCACTTAGGTGGCCCTCTATACTTGATACCCACCAAAACTTCTGGTCCTTGCAGGGAAAACTCACCTTTAAACACCGTCATTCCCTCAGAGCTAAGCCTTTAAGGACCATGCTCATTTTTTCATCAGAATCAGAGAGGAAATTGTGAGGCCTGAGTATAGGAGGTTTTAGACAGCTGAGCTGGCCACCACATCCTGGGTCAGTCTCTCATCCTGTTACCTTTTCCCTTTTACATAGTTGAACCTGGGTGGTTCGGGACACAGCTGAAGACCCACCA
>NW_025400155.1:0-1131 GCF_016433145.1 Gracilinanus agilis
TATATTTGAGTGATTAGACCCCTGTCAGAGTTTTTCGTTATAAAGATTTTTTCCCAATTTGTTGTTTCCCTTCTGATATTGACTACTGAAATGTATATTCTTAAATATGATCAAAGAATTAGTTTGTTTTGTTGGACATATTTGTTACAAGGGATGGCTTCTGACTGTTAGAGATGGAATTTTAGGCTGATGGAAAGTGACCAATATATGTAGTTTTATAATAATTAAAATACAATTATATTTTATTATCATCAGTACTACAACCTACTCAGCTGCTTCTGAATGAAGAGACTTGATCTAGTAATATTCCATTAATTAAGTAGTTAGAGCAAGTCTTTAATCAGGTCAAGAAAGACAATGCTTGAATCAGCCACTACAAAGAATCTAGACACTACACAGAGACAAAGCTCTGGGACTGTAGGAACAATGTCTCCAGGAAAAAGTACCTCCAAAGGGGATTTTCCAATGAGCTGAAGAACTTGAGGTTTTATATACCTTTTGGGGAATAAAGGACAGGAATATTCAATTGATTTTCTTTACAATGGACTTATAGGAAGGAGGTTGGACTGCCTGGGAGAGGCTGATACTTTACAATAGATACAAGGAAAGAATAATTCCAGCCAAGGGTTGGTCTTTTCTGGGAGAAGCCTCTGATACAATGGGAGAAACTTCTGAGATGAATGAGTACTTAAGATTGGATCATATGTACTAATTCTATCTTAGGCGAGATCATTGGGCACTTTAAGGTTCACTGTTCTGTCTAAGCCAATGTCAGTCAGAGATTTCCCTTAAGGCAAGTTCCAAAGGGACAGAGGCAAATTTAGGGATTCCATAAAACTTCATTCCTGGCTACTGATTGCTGGAATTGCCCATGCATTTCTTCTAGACATGGCTCTTGGAGCATGTTCTGCTCTAGATTGTCTTGTTGGACACCATTACTCTCAAAAAGTTGCTTATAAACCTGCTCTTCGTGCTCTTGCTTTTGCTTTACTGCCCCAAAGCTACTGAGAAGGTACATATTATTGGATGGTGTTTAAAGGATAGAGTTCATTTCTGAACCACCCCCATGCCAAACCAAAGAAGACACATTCTTATAATGGAGCCTGGGACTCTAGATCTACCAATCATTGA
>NW_025400156.1:0-1214 GCF_016433145.1 Gracilinanus agilis
GAGTCTACATCTCCAATCATACCCCCATTGAACCATGTGATCAAGGAAATGTCTTTTTTTGTGTTTCTATTCCCACAGTTCTTCCTCTGGGTGTGGATAGTGTTCTTTCTCATAAATCCCTCAAAATTGTCCTAGATCATTGTATTGCTGCTAGTAGAGAAGTCCATTACATTCTATTTTACCGCAGTATATCAGTCTCTGTGTACAATGTTCTTCTGGTTCTGCTCCTTTCACTCTGCATCAATTCCTAGAAGGAACAAATTGTGACGGAATATATATGTACATGGTTGTGCTGTAAGAAATGATGAAGAGAATGATTTCATAAAGAACTAGAAAAACCCACATGAACTGATGCAGAGTGGAATAAGTAGTTAGGAGAGCATTGTACACAGAAACGACAATACTGTGGAATGATCAACAGTGATAGGCTCAGTAATACAATGATCCAAGATCATTCTGAGGGACTTATGACAAGGAATGCTGTCCACCTCCAAAGAAAGAACTGTTGGAGTCAAAATGCAGATTAAAGCATGAAATTTTTCAATTGTTTATTTGTGTCTTTGTTTTAGCTTTTGGTTTTACATTATTATTCTCTTACAAAAATGAACAATATGGAAATATATTTTGTATGACAATATATGTATAATTCAGATCAAACAGCTTGCCAACTCTGGGAGGGGGTGAAGGAAGAGAGTGAGGGAGACAATTTGGATCATATAACTTTGTAAAACCTATATGGAAATTTGTTATACATGTAATAAAAAGATAATTCATTAATCTGGTGCCAATTTATCTCTTCTAGCTTGTCTTGCACTGCTTATCCTCTCACTGAAACTCAATAGACTGAACTTGGAAGCTGGAGAGTTAACTTAGAAGATTATTATATGTTATTATGTGCAAATCAGTTAACCTCCAAGAGCCTCTTAGTTTCCTCATCTGCAATGTAATAATAATGATTGTACTATGGGCCTCATAGGATCAATAAGTGGAAAATACTTCATAAACCTCAAAATACCAAATAACTATGAATTATTATTGCTTTCATTCACCTATTTTCTAGGTGAACTGAAATACACATGTCTCACCCAAATATGTTCTAGACTTTTTCAATTCTGTGATTCATAGCTTTCTTTTGATCTCAAATGACTTCCTTCTCTCTCTTGACATACTCGTCCTTTAAGATTGTTCAGGTACTATCTTCTCTATGAATCATG
>NW_025400157.1:0-1256 GCF_016433145.1 Gracilinanus agilis
CTCTCTCTCTCTCTCTCTCTCTCTCTCTCTCTCTCTCTCTCTCTCCTGTTCTTTCCCATAAATAATACTAGACAGGAGCTGTCATTTTTATTGGTATGGAGTACTCCCCAGTGAGCAAAATCTTCTAACTAATGCTGTTGATGGGCTGTTCTCTGCATCTTATAGTTTTTAAATGGTTGATTAAAGCACTGAGTTTCAGTGATTTATCCAGGGTAATAGTGACAGTATTTCTAAAAAGTAAGACTTGAACTCATAGCTTCCTTAACTCAAGGCTAGCTTTCCATCATGCTAGTTCACCATGCTGCTGGCTGATAGATTCATTATAAAGTACTTAAAAATTTCTTATAACCAGATGGAGAAGGAGAATCCCATCATTTTGGACCATCTGCAAAACCACAACAGTAGTTGTATTACAAAATGACTCTTTTTTGATATATTCCTCAACAGATTTTGCATAAAAACATCCTGAAATATTTTGTTATCCTAATTACATTATATGTAGAAAGCACAGGCGTGTAAAGAGGTGCAAGACTTTCAAATGAAAGTATTTCTAATTGAAAACTGACATATGGAGAAGGCAGGTGGTCATGTTCTTCAATAACAGGCTATATATGAGTTAATTTAGATGACTAAATTGAAGAACAGTGTGTTCCAAATAACTGTGTGTTCCATACAACCTCACTCCCTGTCCAATTTTGTAAATAGAATAATTCTTTATGAGAGAAAAAAAGAAGCATCTTCATTTGTTAACTGTTTCAAAAGAATGGGTTCTGAAACACTAAAACTTACTTATCACCATATTTCTGAAGGCTATTTAGAGGCCCACCTAGAATACTCAAAGTTCAGCTTTTACATAATGTCTGAAAACTAAAGGGAAGTAAAGGGAAAAATAAAATTCAAATGGTTAAAATATAAATTCTCAATGATGCTGAGACTTCTTCTCATTCATTTAGCAACCACTTATTAAGCAGTTATTATATTGAATCCAAATCCAAAATTTAATCCAGGCCAACCTGACAACTATTTATTACTGGCTACTATCTGCAAAGTACTATGCAAGGATTACCCTATCATTCCCCACACACACACACAAAAAAAAGGAAAACGAAAGTCCTCTATTCTCAGAAGACTTTGGGAGGGTGTAATATATGAAAAACATAAGCATATAGGCATATTTAGATCTTTATGTATTACAAACAGTTCTCATTTTATATGAATTCCTATATACAAATTCATTGCCCCTGCTTGGTCTTCAG
>NW_025400158.1:0-2657 GCF_016433145.1 Gracilinanus agilis
TTGTCAGATCTCTGGGAAAGGAAAGACTTTAAAACCAAGCAAGAGTTAGAGAAAATTACAAAATGTAAATTAAATGGTTTTGATTATATTAAACTAAAAAGCTTTTGTACAAACAAAAACAATGTAGTCAAAATTAGGAGGGAAACAACAAATTGGGAAAAAAATCTTTATAACGAAAAACTCTGACAGGGGTCTAATCACTCAAATATACAAGGAGTTAAAGCAATTGTATAAAAAATCAATCCATTCCCCAATTGATAAATGGGCAAGAGACATGAATAGGCATTTTTCAGATAAAGAAATCAAAAGTATCAATAAGTACATGAGAAAGTGTTCCAAATCTCTAATAATTAGAGTAATGCAAATCAAAACAACTCTGAGGTATCACCTCACACCCAGCAGACTGGCTAAAATGAAAGAAGGGGAGAGTAATGAATGTTGGAGGGGATGTGGCAAAATTGGGACATTAATGCATTGCTGGTGGAGTTGTGAACTGATCCAGCCATTCTGGCTGGCAATTTGGAATCATGCTCAAGGGGCTATAAAAGAATGCCTGCCCTTTGATCCAGCCATACCATTGCTGGGTTTGTACCCCAAAGAGATCATAGATAAACAGACTTGTATGAAAATATTTATAGCTGCGCTTTTCGTGGTGGCAACAACCTGGAAAAGGAGGGTATGTCCTTCAATTGGGGAATGGCTGAACAAACTGTGGTATATGTGGGTGATGGGATACTATTGTGCTAAAAGGAATAACAAACTGGAGAAGTTCCAGGCAAACTGGAGAGACCTCCGGGAACTGATGCAGAGGGAAAGGAGCAGAGCCAGAAGAACATTGTACACAGAGACTGATATACTGTGGTAAAAGAGAATGTAATGGACTTCTGTACCAGCAACAATGCAATGACCCAGGACAGCTCTGAGGGATTTATGGTAAAGAAAACTACCCACATTCAGAGGAAGGACTGCAGGAGAGGAAACACATAAGAAAAGCAACTGCTTGAACGTATGGGTCGGGGTGGACATGATTGGAGATGTGGACTCGAAATTACCACACCAATGCAACTACCAACAATTTGGAAATTGGTCTTGATCAAAGACACATGACAAAAGAAGTGGAAATGTGCGTTGGCCATGGGTGGGGGGAGTGCAGGGGGTGAAGGGGAAATTAGGAACATGAATCAGGTAACCATGTTAAAAATGATTATTAATAAATGTTTAAAAAAAATTACAATTTAAATCTCAAGGTAGCCACCAAACTCTCCAAAGTTGAATAAAATCAAGGCGATTTATAACTTTGTAAGATGTTCAAATGGTACTAGAACATAGCATTGTTTATGATTACAGTAAAAATGAAACCTGAAATAAATTAGGAAATATAATGAGTATCAGATAACAAGCTGGTCAAAACCTCTTACCAGTTCTAATAAATTATTCTCATTATTTGGGAATTACAGTAAAATCATAAACAGAATTAATCTAGCAGCCACAAACTACATTAACTTAAAATGATTCAGTGCAACAGGAAAATCAACGAAATAAGCAAGATTAATTTACAAAACTAATTAGCAAAATACAGTAAGATACAGTCTTTCTAAAATAGAAATAAAACTCATTCAGTTCCGAGGTTTAAAAGTTCACCCCTTGTTCAATTTAAGGTTCTTTTGATTGAATTCTGCTGAGTTTAAGGAGTTTTTTTATAATCAGTCTTTGCTCTCAGTTCAAAGTTCTGAACAGGTATGTATGGGGGGTGAATAGGCCATGCGGCCCGATTAAGGGTAAACTCTAGGTCCACGTGGTGTCGGGTCATGGGCTCAGGGCTAGAGAAAAACTTAGGTCAGTTTTGTAGAAAATACCACATGTAGAGCTTGTGGGGGTGGGGGTTGCCTAAATTAGGTCTTTAGAGAAACACATGGAAGGCTAGAAATTGGGAGAAAGAGGAATATACTTCTCAAATTCTTTAGCTTTAGAGTTGAAGCTGAACCTTGGCGTTCGGGAAGTCAGGGTGGGGGTTGCTTCTTGGAAATCCCAGGATTCCGGATTCACAGAAATGGAGTCAGGAAAAGTGGCGGAGCTCATAGGGACTGGAACTCTGGCAGGCTTGTAGTCAGGAAACGGTAGGAATGGAGATCAGGTCAGGAGTCAGGAGATCAGGGGCAGAGACACACTGGCTGGGCTCCAGCATTTTAGTTTTAAAGCCAAAAGCCAGAATCGGCTGGCCTTACCTCCCAAGGTGGTTTGGGCTGGACTGGCTGGCTGAGTCCCACCTGAGGCAAAAATGTGCTGTTGCTTTTAGCAAAAGCGTGGTGAGGAAAGCCACTTTCCTTTTTTTAAAAAATTGCCCAAAAAAATCTGAGCAAGATACTGGATTTATACAGCACATGTCTTTTAAAAATTATTCTGTCTTGGTAATTGTATAGAACCTTGGAAGTTTCCATGCCTTGAGAATTAATTTGTAATTTTACAAAAGATTTTTTTAACTTTTGCTCTAGATCCTAAAGAATTGTTGTCTTATAGGACAAGCTTTTATATATTTTATTATAAGAGAAATTATTGCCTTAAATGGGTAGAAGCATAAAATTTCCTACCCGGGATAGTTTTGGTTTTTGTTTTTTTTTTTTTCAAACAGGAAGCCAAGGAGCTCCTATATATTCTTA
>NW_025400159.1:0-8322 GCF_016433145.1 Gracilinanus agilis
CCATCTGTTCTGTGAGCTCTCTTCCATCTGTGTTCTATCATCTATCTTTACTATCTATATGTTCTATGAGGTTTATCTTTTACATCTATTCGTTGTGTTCTATTTCTTATATCAGTTCTGTGTTCTGTCTATCCTTCCTCTTTAGTGTGCTCTACGACTTCATTCTATTCTAACTTGTTGTAGCTATTCATCTCTTTTGTATCTACATGTTCTATCTGATCTCTTCTATGTATTCTAACTTCTATTCATCTATCTTTTTATCTATGTATTCTGATCTGTGTTCTATTCTATGTATTTTAATCTATACATCTATGCGTTCTATCTGCTCATTGAGCTCTCTCTGTGCCATCTATTCTATGTGTTCTATGTTTACTATCTATCCATCATTATATTCGTACTGTTCTATCCAGTTATCTGCTCTGTGAGCTCTATCTCTTCCATCTCTGTGTTCTATCGCTTCTATTGGCTCTTACAATTCTATCCATTTATCTTTAGTATCTGTATATTTATATGAACTCTCTGTTCTAACCTTTCTACATGTTCTATCTATTTATGTGCTCTCTCTGTTCCATGTGCTCTATATCTTCCATATATTCTTTACAACTGTTCATTTACCTTTTGTATCCGTGTTCTATCTGATTTATGGGTTCTTTCTGCTCTGTGTGTTTTCTATTCCATCTGTTCTGTGAGCTCTCTTCCATCTGTGTTCTATCAATCTTTACTATGTATATGTTCTAAGAGCTCTATCTTTTCCATCTATTCTATGTGTGCTATTGCTTCTATCTGTCCTGTGTTCTATCTATCCTTCCTTTTTAATGTGCTCTATCTCTTCATTCTATTCTAACTAGTTCTAGCTATTCATCTCTTTTGTATCTACGTGTTGTATCTCATCTCTTCTATGTATCCTACCTTCTATTTGTCTATCTTTTGATCTATGTATTCTCATCTCTGTTGTAGTCTATGTATTTTTTTAAACCCTTAACTTCTGTGTATTGGCTCTTAGGTGGCAGAGTGGTAAGGGTGGCCAATGGGGGTCAAGTCGCCCAGGGTCACACAGCTGGAAAGTGTGAGGCCGGATTTGAACCTAGGACCTCCCGTCTCTAGGTCTGACTCCCAATCCACTGAGCTACCCAGCTGCCCCTAGTCTATGTATTTTAATGTATACATCTACGTGTTCTACCTGTTCTCTGAGCTCTCTCTTCTATCTCTGTGTTCTATCACTTCTATTCGTTCTTACTATTCGGTCCTTCCATCCTTAGTATCTTTATTTCCATCTGAACTCTCTGTTCTAAGCATTCAAGATGTTCTATCGATTTTATGTGCTCTCTCTGTTCTATGTGCTCTACATTTCCCTTCTATTCTCTATAATTGCCCATCTAATTTTTGTATCTCTGTTCTATGTGATCCATGGTTTCTTTCTACTCTGTGTGTAATGTAGGCCATCTGTTCTGTGAGCTCTCTTACATCTGTGTTCTATCATCTATCTTCACTATCTATATGTTCTATGAGCTCTATTTTTCCATCTATTATATGTGTTCTATTTCTTCTATTTGTTCTGTATTCAATCTATCCTTCCTTCTTAATGTGCTCTGCATCCTCATTCTGTTGTTACTTGTTCTAGCTACTCATCTCTTTTATATCTACATGTTCTATCTGATCTCTTCTATGTATTCTAACTTCTATTCATCCACCTTTTTATCTATGTATTCTGATCTGTGTCTATTTATCCTAATCTATACATCTGTTCGTTGTATCTTTTCTCTGAGCTCTCTCTTCTATCTATTCTATGTGTTCTATGTGTACTATCTATTCATCATAATATTCAGTCTGTTCCATTTTGTCTATCTGCTCAGTAAGCTCTCTCTCTTCCTTCTCTGTGTTTTATCACTTCTATTGGTTCTTCCTATTCTATCCAACTAGCTGTAGTATCTATATTTCTATCTGATCTCTCTGTTCTAATCATTCTACATGTTCTATCTATTCTATGTGCTCTCTCTGTTCCGTGTGCTCTACATCTTCTATCTATTCTCTATAACTATTCACTTACCTTTTGCATATGAGTTGTATTTGATTCATGGATTCTTTCCACTCTGTGAATTTTCTATTCCATCTATTCTGTGAGCTCTCTTCCATGTGGGTTCTATCACCTATCTTTAGAATCTATGTATTCTATGAGCTTAATCTTTTACATCTATTCTATGTTTTCTATTGCTTCTATCTGTTCTGTGTTTTATCTCTCCTTCCTCTTTAAGGTGCTCTACCTCTTCATTCTATTCTAACTTGTTCTAGCTATTCATCTCTTTTCTATCTACATGTTTTATCTGATCTCTTTGAGGTATTCTTACTTCTATTCATCTATTATTTTATCTACGTATTCTTATCGGTGTTGTAGACTATATATTCTAATTTATATATCTTTGCATTTTATCTTTTCCCTGAGCTCTCTCTCTTCCATCTATTCTATGTATACTATCTATCCATCATTATATTCGGTCTGTTCCATCTTGTCTATCTGCTCTGTGAGCTCACTCTATTCCATCTCTTTGTTCTATCTCTTCCATGGGTTATTCCTATTCTATCCATCTACCTTTAGCATTTATATTTCTGTCCTCTCACTGATTCATGTGCTCTTCATCTTCTGTCTATTCTTTATAATTGTTCATTTATCTTTTGTATCTGTGTTCTATCTCATTTATGGATTCCTTCTTCTCTGAGTGTTATCTATTCCATCTGTTCCATTATCTCTCTTTACAGTCTATGTTATATGAGCTTTATCTTTTTCATCTATTCTATGTTTTCTATTGCTTCTGTTCTGTGTCCTGTCTTTCTTTCCTCTTTAATGTGCTCTACCTCTTCATTCTATTCTAACTAGTTCTAGCTATTCATCCCTTTTGTATCTACATGTTGTATCTCATCTCTTCTATGTATCCTACCTTCCATTTGTCTATCTTTTGATCTATGTATTCTCCTCTCTGTTGTAGTCTATGTATTCTAATGTATACATCTATGTGTTCTACCTGTTCTCTGTGCTCTCTCTCTTCTATCTCTGTGTTCTATAGCTTCTATTGTGTCGTCCTATTTTGTCCTTCCATCTTTAGTATCTATATTTCTATCTCATCTCTCTGTTCTAACCATTCAACAGGTTCTATCTATTCTATTTGCTCTCTCTGTTCCAAATGCTCTACATCTTCCATTTATTCTCTTTAACTGTTCATCTACCTTTTGCATCTGTGTTCTATCTGATTTATAGGATCTCTCTACTCTGTGTGTTATGTAGTCCATCTGTTCTGTGAGCTTTTTAATTTTGTTCTATCACCTATCTTTACTATCTATATGTTCTATGAGCTGTATCTTTTCCATCTATTCTATGTGTTCTATTTCTTCTATCTGTTCTGTCTTCTATCTATTCTTCTTTGTTAATGTGCTCTACTTATTCATTCTATTTTAACTTGTTCTAGCTATTCATCTCTTTTGTATCTGCATGTTTTATCTGGTCTTTTCTATGTATTCTAACTTGTATTCATCCACCTTTTTATCTATGTATTCTTATCTGTGTTCTAATCTATATATTCTAACCTATCCATCTATGCCTTGTATCTTTTCTTTGAGCATTCTCTCTTCCATCTATTCTATGTTTTCTATGTGTAATATCTATCCATCTTCATATACTGTCTGTTCCATCTAGTCTATTGGTGCTGCAAGCTCGCTTTCTTCCTTCACAGTGTTTTAGTGCTCCTATTGGTTCTTCCTATTCTATCCATCTACCTTTAGTATCTATATTTTTATGTGATCTCTATTTTAATCATTCTACATGTTCTATCTATTCTATGTGCTAATCTTAACCTTCCATCTATTCCTTATAACTGTTCATTACCTTTTGTATATCTGTTGTATTTGATATATGGGTTCTTTCTTCTCTGTGAGCTCTCTTCCATCTGTGTTCTATCATCTATCTTTAGTATCTATAAATTTTATGAGATTTATCTTTTACATCTATTCTGTTTTCTATTGCTTCTATCTCTTCTATCTATCCTTCCTCTTTAATGTACTCTACCTCTTCATTCTATTCTAACTTGTTCTAGCTATTCATCTCTTTCTTTTTGATTTACATGTTCTATCTCATCTCTTCAAGGTAATCTAACTTCTATTCATCTATCTTTTATCTTCGTATTCTCATCTGTATTGTAGTTTTTGTATTCTAATGTATACATCCATGTGTTCTACCTTTTCTCTGACATCTCTCTCTTCAATCTCTGTGTTCTATCTCTTCTATTGTTTCTTCCTATTATGTCCTTCTATCTTCAGTATTTGTATTTCTATCTGATCTCCCTGTTCTAATCATTCTAAAGGTTCTATCTATTCTATGTGCTCTACATCTTCCATCTATTCTCTATAACTGTTCATCTGCGTTTTGCATCTGTGTTCTATCTCATTTATGTGTCCTTTCTACTCTGTGTTATCTATTCCATTTGTTCTGTGAGCTCTCTTCCATCTGTGATCTATCATCTATCTTTACTATCTATATGTTCTATGAGCTCTATCTTTTCCATCTTTTCTATGTGTTCTATTTCTTCTATCCGTTATGTTTTCCACTTATCCTTCCTCCTTAATGTGCTCTACCTCTTCTTTCTATTCTACCTTGTTCTAGCTATTTATCTCTTTGGTATCTACATGTTTTAGCTGGTCTTTTCTATGTATTTTAAATTCTATTCATCCACCTTTTTATCTATGTGTTCTTATCTGTGTTCTAATCTATATATTCTAATCTATATAACTATGTGTTGTATCTTTTCCATCCATTGTATCTTGTCTCTGAGCATTCTGTCTTCCATCTATTTTGTTTTCTATGTGTAATATTTATCCATCTTTATATTCTCTATGTTCCATCTAGTCTATCAATTCTGAAAGCTTGCTTTCTTCCCTCTCTGTGTTTTATCACTTCTATTGGTTCTTCCTATTCTATCCATCTATCTTTAGTATCTATATTTTTATGTGATCTCTCTGTTCTAATCATTCTACATGTTCTATCTATTCTATGTGCTCTCTCTGTTCCATGTGCTCTTCATCTTCCATCTATTCCTTATAACTGTTCATTTACCTTTTGTATGTGTGTTGTATTTGATTTATGGGTTCTTTACATTCCCTGTGTTATCGATTCAATCTGTTCTGTGAGCTCTCGTCCATCTTTGTTCTATCATCTATCTTTAGTACCTATATATTCTATGAGATTTATCTTTTATATCTATTCTATGTTTTCTATTGCTTCTATCTCTTCTATTTATCCTTCCTCTTTAATGTTCTCTACCTCTTCATTCTATTCTAACTTGTTCTAACTATTCATCTCTTTTTTATTTACATATTCTATCTGATCTCTTCGAGGTAATCTAACTTCTATTCATTTATCTTTTTATCTATGTATTCTCATCTGTGTTGTAGTTTTTGTTTACTAATCTATACATCTGTATGTTCTATCTGTTCTCTGAGCTCTCTCTCTTCTATCTCTGTGCTCTATAGCTTCTATTGGTTCTTCCTATTCTGTCCTTCCATCTTTAGTACCTATATTTCTATCTGATCTCCCTGTTCTAACCATTCTAGAGGTTCTATCTATTCTATGTGCTCTCTCTGTTCCATTTGCTCTTCATCTTCCATCTATTCTCTATAACTTCATTTACCTTTTGCATCTGTGTTGTATCTGATTTATAGGTCCTTTCTACTCTGTGTGTTATCTATTCCATTTGTTCTGTGAACTCTCTTCCATCTGTGTTCTATCATTTACCTTTACTATTTATATGTTCTATCAGCTCTATCTGAACAGATGATAAGTTAATGTGTATATATACTTATGTGTGTGTGTGTGTGTGTGTGTGTGTATATATATACATACATATATATATATATATGTTATAAAGAATGTTGACTTAAAGGGTTTGAGCAAACAAATGGAAGTTTCCTACCCAAGCTTTTTGTATATTACACAGGGAGACAGGAGAGCTCCTGTATGCTTGATGTTTTTTTCTCTTTGTTTTGGCTTGATTTCCCATCAGAAGGATCTAGCATTCCTGGTGATATTTTAGACCCAGAAGTATTTTTTTATCAAAATTTTTTAGGCTCTGTCCCACAATTAGCATGGTGGCAGGAAAACAGAGCTTTGTGTTTTTGCCAAGGTTGAAAGAATTGTTACATCTGTATAACTTGTGACTAGTATCCATCAGTTCATAGGTTTTTAAATGTCACACCGCAACTCATGTGAATCCTATTATGATAGTGGGTTTGTTTGCTATTGTCTTTAAATGTGTTATTGGAAATTATGGTACTTTATTTGAATGTGCATTATGAATCTGCTATTTTATAAAAGCCATTAAACTCACAGGAGTTCATGGAAAAGCTTACAAGGGAATGGATCTCATTTTTGGGTGAAAAACATTTCACTAATTCTAAGCTATACATATTTTTTATTTTAAAAACATTCTTTTTATCATCATTTTCCCTTCTATGTGCAATACAATATTTCAATTTTTAAATTTTCTTCCTTCTTCTCAATTTTGTACTGAAAGTACATATAATCATTATTAATCCCTTTTGATTTTACAGTAATATAAGTTCAACCTAAATATATATTGGCTATAATATTAATGCATACACAAAAGCCTTAGACTATGGTAACTTGCCAATTATTGGTAAATATTACAGGACTGTAATAATGTCTCTGTCTTATTCCAGGAGAAGGGAACTCAAGAGCCACTAAACAGTGCTAAGAAGGCACAAGGTCACGCAGACCATACCAATCCAGGTGGGACTGAGGAACTTCTATGCCAATACTGAAGGGCTTGAAACTAGTGTTTGGGGTTTGGGGTTGCAGCTTTTCTGACATATGTTAGAGGCCAGCCTTTCCTGAGCTTCATCCCCAGATAAGCACCAAAAATTGGCTATCATTATGGCTCACCCTATCCCTGAGAAGTGCAGGCAAATCAGACCAGGGAAAGACACTTCCCTTGCACACAATTTTGGTTCTTTGGTAAGTATGGCAACTTTCTGTAGTCCTGGCTCTTGAATTGGGTAATTGCACAATTACTTAAATCACTTTAATTGGGCCTTGATTCAAGGACCCGCTATAAGTTTATTTTCCCTTACATTTGCACATAAAACTTTGGTGTTTTACATTTCATTCACAAGTTATTTTTTGGGATCTCTTTAGATTTTTTTTTGCCAATTGACACATATAACCCCATGACTCAGCCATGTATCCTTAGCTGATGTGGGGTACCTTCTTCAGGGCAGAATGTTATTAACTCTCTTCGGGGGGGGTGTATGTTTTATAATCAGAATGTCTGTATTATAATCTATAATGTAAAATTTAATTCTTTTGAGAGTAATTTCAGGGGAGAATGTATAATTCTCCTCAGAAGGTAATGCATGTCTTATAATCTATAATATAAAGTTTTAATTCTTTGAGAGTAATTTCAGGATAAGAAATTTGCCATCTCCCCAGAATCTAGACAATGAAACTCTTTGGAGAAGGCACCGTGAAGATGCCTGAAGAACCGACACTGCATCATGAAGATCCAAAATGAACTTTGGGGTGCAGTTGGTTGAACTATGGGGAGTTGAATGCATTTACTTTGAATGTACACTCTGATGTGGAAGGGGAGTGCCCCTAACTGGCTTTTTGTCAATGTGTCTAGCAATCATAGGATTATTGTGTGTTTTTGTCCTCTTTTCTTTTTATCCTCAAGTTTCTGTAATTTAAGTTAGTTAGGTTTACAAGAGCTTTTGGGGAGACCAGTCTCCCTCTGCTCTTCACAGGGGAATGTGATATTGGAAATTTGGGCTTCCTTGTACTAATTTTGAGGTCCCTGACTTAAACTTTCTGTGCACATTTAGGACTCTTTCAAAACTACATTTCCCATGATTCCTCTTGTGTAATGAGGTAGACAGGAAGTGTGATTACGTAGACAGAGGTTTAAAGACTCAGTACTTGATTGGTACTCTTTTTCTGGCTGTGCAGCAGGAGCCAGGATGGGAGGAGCAGGTAAATAGAGGTTCCTTTAAACTAACTCATTTTTTTTAAAAACCCTTAACTTCTGTGTATTGGTTCCTAGGTGGAAGAATGGTAAGGGTGGGCAATGGGGGTGAAGTGACTTGCCCAGGGTCACACAGCTAGGAAGTGTCTGAGGCCAGATTTGAACCTAGGACCTTCCATCTCTAGGCCTGACTCTCAATCCACTGATCTACCCAGCTGCCCCTAAACTAACTCTTTACAGGCATGTGGCTTCATTTTACAAAATGTTTATCAATAAACCATTTAAAACACTAAGATTTATA
>NW_025400160.1:0-1108 GCF_016433145.1 Gracilinanus agilis
AAGAACTGTTTGGCGATGTCTGTCCCATCCAAGTGTATCTTTGATTTAATCTTGGGGTTTTGGTTGTATGACTTTGCTCTTATGACAATGACTAATACCGAAGGGTGTTTTTCATGACAAAAAAATTTTTTAAGTAAAAAAATAAATAAATAAAAAGAATGCCTAAAGCATTAGAGACTTGGCCAAAATTACACAACCAACATGGGTCAGAGGCAGGAATTGAACCCAGGTTTTTCTGCATTAGAGGCCAGTTCTCTCTCCCCTTTGCAGTGCTGCCTATTTTATAACTAGAACTATAATAGTTCAGGAAAGACTTGGGATTTTCACCTGAGAGCATGAAAGGCTCTGGGACACCATCTTGTCCAACTTTCCTCATTTTTAAGGAGGAGAAAACTGAAAGGCCCCAGAAATTTAGGGTCCTGACCAAAATCACTCATGTAGTAATTACCCAAGCAGGAATTTGAACCCAAGACCTCTGACTCAGGCCAGTGTTTTTAAAGTTGGTCAGCACCCCTACAGTCACATAATAGGTGTCATCTGGGTTTTTCACAAGTTTCAAATTTGCCCCTGTCCCCTGAGAACTCACCCCCAGGGAAATCCCAGATTCACCTGATACACCAGCTGCTGGCCAAAGCCTCTTTCCCAAGCCTGCATGCAACCTGTCAATATATGTTTGCTGTACTAAGTTCCCCAAAAGGTACAAAAGATTCCCAAGTTCTATTATTCCCTGGAGAATCATCTTGCCCAGTGATCCTTCCAGAGATACTGTCCCCAGAGCCCCAGGGGTCCGACTCTGTGTAGTATCTTGGTGCCTGGCTCTGCGATAGCGACTGATTTGAAGCTATCTCTTTCCTGATTGACTTGGTTTTTTTAGTGACTACTCTAGTAGTTCTGTTATTTCCAAGCTAACATAGGAAACAACCAGAGGCTCCTACAAACTCAGGTTTCTTCTAACCAGAGATTCTCTCTTCCCTCTGTCCCAGCCTGCTACTTCTCAAACAGCTTTCTCTTCCACACTGCAGGCTAGGGCTCAAAGAGTTGTTTACAAGTACAAAATAACTCACTCTCTCTCTCTCTCTCTCTCTCTCTCTCTCTCTCTCTCTCTCTC
>NW_025400161.1:0-1093 GCF_016433145.1 Gracilinanus agilis
CGTACCTTCCACGCTGTGCCCTGTTGTGGGGTTCCTCCGTTCGTCTGGACTTGTTTTTATGTCCCCTTGAGGAGTTTTGTATGTTTCGGTCAGGAGAGGTTAAGAGCTGCTTCTTACTCTGCCGCCATCTTAACCCGGAAGCCCACATCAGTTCATTTTTAAAAAAATCAGAATTACTAGATTCATAGGTATGTATGCCATAAATATAGTTTAGCAAGATCTTAGCAAAGCATTTGATGAAGGCTTTTATATTGGTCTTTTGGGCAATATGGTACTTGTTAAATGCCTGGGTCTAAAGAGTATTTATTAATGGTTCAATGTCAGTTTGGGGAAAAGTGTCTGAGGGAGGGCAACAAATATCTTTCCTTGCCCCTCTATTGTTTAGCAATTTTATCAGTACCTTCACTAGGAGGATCAACTAACATATAGAATGAAAAAGTCAGTATCGAAAAAGACCATGATAGACTTAAGACATTGGAACAACTCAGCCAAGACAAAATTTGATAGGAATAAATGTAAAGTCTAGACCTTGGGTTCAAATAATCAGCTTCACAAGATGGGGGAGTTGTGGTTCCATTTAAGATTGGAGAGGTCCTATACCAAGTGCACTCTGGCCCAGTGAGACCACATTGTGTCCAGTTCTAGGTGCTACATTTTGGGAAGGACACTGATAAACTGGAGCATGGCCAATGGAGGGCAATCAAGGATAGTGAAAAAGCTCAAGTTCATTTCAGTTGAGGATCAATGGAAAGAATGGGGGATGTCTAGCCTGGGGGTGGGGCCAAGATGGGGATGGACAGGATAGTCCTAAGAGGATATCAAGGAGAAGAGGGATCAGACCTATTGTACTGGGCTCCAGAGGGCAGAAGTAGGACTGAAAGGTAGAAGTTTAGGAAGCAAATTTAAACTTCATGTCAGGGAGATTATCTAATAGTTACATGTGTCTAGATGTGAAATATATGGAGGTAGCGGAACCCTACTCACAATGAAATGTTCAAGCAAAAGGCCTGATGGGTATCAATGCTCTAGATGAGGATTAGATTGGACTTTGAGGGTCTGTGATACTTAGTGAGATTCTTTCTCTGATAGCAGT